>NW_024537488.1:0-159100 GCF_016647745.1 Suillus plorans
TCAGCTGCTATGTCCGATATGCTTCTAACTTTATTGAAGGCATTGGTCGGATTCGATGGAGAGATCATGGAGACGCTATGGGCACTGGCTCAATCTGATTTCCCCTGCTGCTCGGGGAATGTCATCTCCGCACCGAAAGGAATGCCTTGATTATCAGATGAATGACTCCAATTTCTGCAAGATGATTCGCATGAAAAGGACTCTATGCCGGAAATACAAGCTGGCGAGGAATGGCATCTCGGAAAGTGGAAAGGCATTCGACAGACTCGATGAAGCAGCACCCTCACATTTGAAGACAGAATGGTTAGCCAGGGAGAGGATAGCTCAGTCAAGCAGATTGAATGATCCTGCGGCGATGGATGAATATGAGATCAATATAAAAAAGGGTACAGTTGAGTTCCATTGTCTCCATCGAGGTCTGAATTAATATTGCACTCAGCACCAAGCAAAAAGGAGATCGAGCTTAGATTATTAGAGGAGGGTAACGCCCGCAATGCAGCACCCTCTCGCAGATCTGTGGCGACGTGGATATCAACAGGGTTAGCAATTGAAGAGGCTCAGATTGCATTGCTCATCGAGGTTCCGAAGGATCGGAAGAAGATCCACTGAGACACAGAGATTAGACATTGCCCGTCAACGCGATCGGCTCCAAGGCCAGATAGATGGATTTGCTCGGTCTGCTCTAACACATCTCGGGGAGGGATTTGATGCAGATGATGAACCTGAGGACTTGAACGTAGACATTCTAGATGATCTCGATGATGACCCGGCGGATTTCACAGAGACATCTCATACATGGACAAACTCTCCCGAGCTCACTGTAATCCCGTTGCCATCAAACCTGGGTGTTGATAGATGCAGACGATGCATGGCAGAGGATCTGATTCCCCTGGAGATGTCTCTTCGTGAAGGGCAGGCCAATGATGCCCTTCACAATCTCCGCATTTACCTTTGCAACAAGGCCATCCTGTTCCGAACAACCGTTCGGCAGGCCAAATCCCAGGCCCTGAAAACTCGAGCTTGGTCCCAGGTGACGTCGGTGCAGCAGGCAGTCTCCCTCCATGCCAGCATATATACAAAGACCAGGAAGCAAATGATGAAACTTGAGGCGGGGCAAGACCAGCTTCAGAAATACAAACCCCTGCTTCGCGAGCAACTCAAAATCAGCACTGCAGTGGGTGACCCAAATGCCCGAGGTCAACGAAATGAATCTTTGGCTTGGTTTTGGTCTGTTGAAGTCGACCTCGGGGGTCCCGATCAATCGTGGAATGAGGAATGTGAGTTCCTGCTTGCATGTCATATCCCACGGTTACCTGACTGGACCCATGCCAAGTTTACCGAGTCCATTGGCTGCGGGCAAAGGCACTACGAGATCGATGGAGGGAAGAAATGATATTGGTCAAATTGGAGATGGATTGGACATGTAAGTTCTTTTTGTGGAAAGCAACCCAATGGGGCGACCACATGCAGGAATCATTGGAGAAACACCTTCCGGGTCACGGATGCTATGCCGGAAGGCAATCGCGAATGTATTCATTGCTCGCACAGGATGCGCAGGCAGCTTTTCAAGACCTACAAAACGTGTTGATAGAGGCTGGAGATGAATGAACATTGTTTTCTCATGAAGTCCCTTTTTCCACATACATAATTGAGGCCCGGGAATTGTCCGGGTCAGCCCATGTCGGAGTTTGAATTTCGTATCCATCCATCAGTGATTCTTATCTTCACATCTTCACCATCTTTCACTTGCATTGCCAGCGCCATAGTCCTGTATTAGCCATGCCTGCAACTCCTGCATCCACTTCTGGCACTCTGAATGCCGGAAGCCATTACCGACCCCTGAAGCTGAGCCTTGGAACTATTTCCTGCACATTGGCAATGGCTGGATCGCGGGTCCGTGCATGCATCTCTCAATATCAGACGGAAGCTGCCAACAATGGTCTATCTTCTGACCGGATAAAGTATTTTAAAGCCGGGCTGCAATGGGAGATGAATGTATGTTACCACTGCCCTGATGACTTTGTTGGTCAATGCTAAAAATTTGAGCAGACTTTTGTCACACCACTCCTGCAGTACTCAGCTTCACAGAATATCGTGTCGGTTCTTCCGGTCCCTGTCGCTTATATCCTTAAGTTGTATCCCATGCTAACCTGGAACACGGTTCCGGACGACGTCTTTTCATTCCACCTCCTTTCATTTGATGATGAGGCAATTGCAGGACATCCGTCCCGGATTGTGTTTGCATATACATGTCCATGGTGGATGGGAAACACCACAATCCCAGGATCAACCATGGCAGTGGGATGAAATAATGGCTTCCTGCGTCTCTCACTACCAGTATTGGGCGGTAAGATGTTAGCTGAATTGCCTTGATTGATGACTTATCTGTTCTAGCTTAATGTTGAGGATGATGCTTTGGTTCTTCCAGAGAAGTTGAGAAACACTTCGACTCCACCACTTATGGGACTGAGGTGGATTAAAGAACGCATGGAAGCATTGATGGAGGAGCAAGATGAGGGCATCAAAGCCAAGATGGCAGAGGTGAAGATGTACACTGACATGTTAGAGAAATTGAGGAAAGGCAAAGGAGTGTAGTCCCATTCAGTGTTCATTGTATACAAGATGTAAAATATTCTATGCATTCAAAAATCTTGCACCCGAGTCCCGGAAGCCCAGGTCCCGAGTCCCGAATTTCGGAGTTCGGGGTTCGGCGACCCGGAGCTCGGCAACTGTGTTGGGTGTCAGGGTATGCGGAGCATTGGAGATAGCATGTGTCAGTATTTTGCGTTTCATGGTTCATGTTTGGCTGACACATGTGATCTCCAATGTTCAGGATACCCTGACACCCAACACAGTTGCCGAGCTCCGGGTCACCGAACCCCGAACTCCGAAATTCGGGACTCGGGACTCGGGTTTCGGGACTCGGGACTCGGAGTTCGTGACCTGGGACTCGACAGTGTTCTGAATACCGAGTCCCTGACGCCCGATTCTATAATCACGAAAGATTCCATAATCACGAAAGATGAACCATGAAACGCAGAATACTGACACATGCTATCTCCAATGCTCCGGATACCCTGACACCCAACACAGTTGCCGAGCTCCGGGTCACCGAGTCCCGAAGCCCGAGTCCCGAGTCCCGAATTTCGGAGTTCGGGGTTCGGTGACCCGGAGCTCGGCAACTGTGTTGGGTGTCAGGGTATCCAGAGCATTGGAGATCGCATGTGTCAGCCAAACATGAACCATGAAACGCAAAATACTGACACATGCTATCTCCAATGCTCCGCATACCCTGACACCCAACACAGTTGCCGAGCTCCGGGTCGCCGAACCCCGAACTCCGAAATTCGGGACTCGGGACCTGGGCTTCCGGGACTCGGTATTCAGAACAGTGTCGAGTCCCGAGTTCACAATGTCGGGGTTCAGGGTTTTGTCAAATGTGTACGGCAATAACAAATGTTAATTTGAGCATATTGATACATCTTCCCCCAGTCTCAAATATCAAGTGCTGAGGTCCGGGTGTCGGGACTCAGTACCCCAGCACTCGGGACTCCCATATGTCAAGTCCCGAGTTCCGATTATCGAATACCGAGGCTCGCATCCAAATTATTCAGTCCCATATATCACTTCGCAAATGCTCACAATTGAGTATTGAGGTCCAGATAACTATTGGTACATGGTATTCATTTGTTGGAATGTATATAGGTCACAATGCATGCTCTTTGTTTGATCTTTCACACACTGTATGGACCATCCACACTAGCCCATCCACATGATGGAACACCAGCGTAAATGTGAACAGAATCCCTCATATACCATGCCCAAGCAATCCGATCCCCTTCCACATCATAAACTCCATGTCTCACAATCCTTCCGGAAAACGCAATCATACAGCCGGAATTGTACTTGAACTCCAGCTGAAGGCTTGGCATTGTCATCCGAGCATTAGAATAGTTCCCCACTGGTGGTGAGAATGTCGAAGCATTCAGCAATGGACAAATGGTCTCGATGATTTGGGGTTTCCCGATTGGAAATGATGGAGAGGGTGTTAAACACCGATGCCCAGTACTGCAGGGCCTCCGGCATCTGTGGCAGATCCTTGCTTACTGCTATATGTCCGAGGTTTGACAAGGTTCGCAACCCTGCCCAGTACTGCTCAGGATGCATGACTCTGAGTGCCGCGGACGCGATGGCTGCTGGCCTTGAAATGGCTTTGAGGATATTCTCGCAGGAAGGTCCCTTCAATGATGCAGATACCTCCGGATCGGACACATTCTTTGGGATTGGTGAGTATGACTGCTGGAATCACCATCTCATCAGATCCTACCTCGTGTCCCTGTTGAAACCATGCCGGAGATAAATTGATGCATCCGGGAGTTGCCCCAACATCTTCCGAGCCCCGGTTGAACCACTTTTGATTAGTTCGCCAATTGCCATCAGCCCTTACACTTTTTTCGAGGCTTGGAGCGAGCAAATTGGTGGCTTCCCTGATTTCCTTCTGTAGGTTCCATTTGATATTCAATATCCATTGAGTAACAATGTATATTACACACCTGGGTGGTGTCGGTCAGGGCGTCTGGGAGGTACCATGCAATGATGGCACCGGATGCATCGAGAATTGTGGCAGGTTCGTCGACCAACCTTTTGCCTTCATGGCCAGGAGGACACCTCTCAAGCAACCTAGCCTCTCTCTGTTCATTATGCCCGGTGTCCTTCGGGGAGATCAATTTGCTATATCTTGCAATATCCACCTGCATCTGAACTGTCATGCAGGAATTTGAATGATAAAACGAATTTTCCGAATCTGCAGGAAGACCCACTGGGATTTTTATATGCCTTTATGAGTACATCAGCCAAGCGATCGCACGCCATCACCAGATCAGTGTCTAGGTTGGGGGAAGGTATGACTGGGCCTCCTCCAGTCTTCTCTGCCTTGAATTTCTGTTCGGTATATTCCCCTGCTTCATAAGTCACAGTCAGGGCCCAAGTGCGCCAGATGTTTATACTATCAGGAGTGGAAGGGGAAGAACCGTTCATGCTGGATGTTAATCTTGGGAAATCAGACACTGAATGCTGAATGTCCGGACTTTGGTGTTAAAGGGGGTGGAGATAGAGAGGATCAGATAAGGGAGCCTGAGATAATTTTGGCTGTCAAAGATGTATTATTATCCATTGCTCAATGAAATACTACCTGATTGGAAGTGTGCTGGTCATCAGATATTCATTTGTCGACTCCCGGGTCCCGGAACTCGGAAGTCGGTACGGTTGACCCAAATTTGGGTGGTCGGAACTTGGCTTCTTGTAGGGAAACACAAGCCTCGCACCCCGGATTCCAAATTCTGCAAGACAACCTGTGCACCATCAAAGGCCATGTCAGGAGATCACCTGCTGCTCCGGGAACTCGGTAACTTTGATTTATTACCTCCTCTGAGTACGGTTGACTCACATTTTGGTGGTCGGAACTTGGCTTCTCGTAGGGCAACACAAGCTTCGCACCCCGGATTCCACATTCTGCAAGACAACCTACGCACCATCAAAGGCCATGTCAAGAGAGCACCTGCTGCTCTCTTCAGAAACATCTCAACTTCGGTTGGCCATTTAACACGGAAAGTATTAACTAAATTATGTGTTGAGTTCCGGGTCCCGGAACTCGGAACTCGGTACAGTTGACTCAAATTCTGGTGGTCGGAACTTGGCTTCTCGTAGGGCAACACAAGCTTCGCACCCCGGATTCCACATTCTGCAAGACAACCTGTGCACCATCAAAGGCCATGTCAGGAGATCACCTGCTGCTCCGGGAACTTGGTAACTTTGATTTATTACCTCCTCTGATTTGGTTGATGTACAACTACCTCAGCTCCATCATGTCTACAATTATGATACACATGGGCCCACCCATCTATATTTTATACCACCCTCGGCCCACCCGTCTAATACAACATCCCATACAACACCCTCGGCCCACCCGTCTAATTAATATGCGTCTGGGCCCACCCGTCTAATACAATATTTTATAATACCCTCGGCCCACCCGTCTAATTTAATATGTGTCTGGGCCCACCCGTGAATGTGATAACAAGTACCTACCCATCTATCTCATACACATCTACCTTAATACACCCATCTGCATAATATCCAACTACCTCGGCCCACCCGTCTACCTAATATTCATGTACATCGGCCCACTCATCTACTCTATATATTCCCTGCATGGGCCCACCCGTCTCCATCGGGAATAATTTGCCTCCCGGCCCATCCGTCATAGTCGAGGATATTTTTATCATGGGCCCATGGTCCGCTGGCCCGTATCATACGGGATATTATGCATGTCCGTTCCCTCGTATTATACGGAGATAGGTCACTGTAATATGTGGTGTGATTACATCATAGACTTTGCATGTACGGTGCAGGAAGTTGTTTGCACATGTATTTGATTATATAATCTTTGGCACGAATGGCACGAATGGGGCGAATGGGGCGAATGGGGCGGAAAGTCGAAGTCCGAGATGTCCTCGGTCACCCAGAGGGGTCACCGGTTGAAAGCACACACTGGGTATGATAATGTCAATACTTCGATCATTACTCAGTGCTTATGTTCGCAACGTAGATATATGACAAGACACAACCTTTCAACGACTTACAATTGTACCACCAAATTCCGATCCCGGCGTGGGGCCGTGAGGATAAAGACCCAGAGCACATTAGTATGTTTATCGTCTCTTGTTCACGTTAATGACATGTTCTCAATAGTTTAAATTGCCGCCTTTACGCACGAACAACGACTTCACCAACCTCCCCAATCGTCACTTGGACAATTATCTTTATTACTACAGAATTAACATTGATAAAGAAAGTACCAGGGAGACGAAAATGCATTGTCTCCGATACTTTATTATTGGTCGTTCGGTGAGTGTTTTAGATGTCTGTCTTTTGTCACACTGCGTTGACGACATTTTGACGTTAGAAGTCTTGTCTTGCTGCGTTTTGCGATCTGACCTAGTCTCTCGTGAACAAATGTTTACCTCCTATGTACACCCATAGTGTACATTAAACAAAAAGGACTAAATGTTACACCATAACAAGGGATCAATCATCCTACGGGTGCGCCTTATTACGTCGAAACCACCCAGCTTGAGTCCGGGACGCTCGCTTTTGCGGTCTTCAGCGTCGCCCCTTAAACATCAAAAAACGTTGGATATGGGTTCATTCCGACGATGTTCGATCGATCTGAAAATCGGTGATTATTTGGCTGATTGTTCGTCGGTTGTTTCCTCTTTCTGACGATAATCCACCATTGGTCCTGGCGAAGGATATAAAACCAGTTTATTCTAACCAGGTCGGAGGGATATATACGTGAAACGGGATTAGTTCCACCCCGATTGAGATGAAAGGCCATTACATCCAAGAGCTTCCCAGTAAGAGTGTTGAGTACCCTGAGTGGTTGATTCGCAAAGAGATTTTAAACAGACACGACCTGTTATCGAGTCAAGGAACGGGAAAAAAGCTCCCGCTAGAACTGCCATCTTGTCGGAGCTCATGACATGGGCTGCTACTGTTGCGATGAGCTTCCCATCTGTCACAACTACGGTTTCGGCCTTCTTTGGAGGAATCTGAGTGAGCTCCGGAATGTGCAAGACTGGCTTACCTGCGCGGGTGCTCGAAGTGCAGCGTTTAGCATCTTGACAGCAAAGGTTTGAGAAATCAACAATGTGATAGGGATTATCACCTCAGGACATGCGAGGCTGACCACGGCCTGAATCGAATGTCACCCTAATCACGGAATATCCTTTCAGGCCTTGGAGACGATAAAGGTCGCAATTGGTGGCCAGCTAGTTATATAGAGTGATTTAGTAAGTTACTGAGGACCATTGTACTTACCTGATGGCGTTGAAATTTACGTGCCACTGTACAATCTCGATGCGTATGATCAGCAGGGCCAATTCCACCAAGCCAAAAAGCCCCGAACGTAAAGAGTGACATCGTATCCTCCTCCTTCTGCTCGAATTTTGAACCGAATGTAGTCGGACGAGTGCGTACCAGGTTCAGATGCAAAACCTGTCCAGGTGTGTAAAGTATGCTTGGTGAATAAGTTGATGAGATGCAGATTGAGAGGCATAAAAAGGACTCGTCGTATTGATATCATGGTAGTTCTTGAATTCGGTTTATTCAGCTTCGTTAATTGTACCGGCATCACTGAAGTGTCTCTCACGGGATAAGTAGTTGGACTGTTGGGCGGATGACAGATGCTGTCATGCTGACCTATCCATCCGCCTAAGGCAAACTGGGAAGTCTCGTAGCCTAAATTACGCGATCACATGACCTGCACGTTTGGCATGACGCGAACCAAACAAACGCCGTCAAGTCTTGCTTGAACTTGAACTTCGCTCATCACTATGGACGGCAGCGAAATGGGGCTGTTTGGTACGCTGCGGCTGATGAAACGGACTACCGATGAACAGGTAGCAGCATTCCCGATTGACGAGGAGGCAGTTACCTTTGGACGCGACCCGACGTGCAGTGTGCGTCTCTATTACCCAGAGATCAGTGCTCTGCATGCAAAAATTGTATTTCAGGAGAGAAAGGTCCGTGAACTGTTCATCTAAATTTACTGAACCGCTGGAACTCGCTAGCAGGCTTTTCTCGTCGTTCTTGGCGACGCAGGCCTCACCATCGACGGCTGCCCCGTGCTCCCATCCACCAACGCCTCACTTCCCACAACAATTCCCGTCTCTAACAACTGCGAAATCGAGATACACAAGAAACGTTTCATATTCTCTTATCCGCCCAAGCAGCTACGTTCTCCGCTATACAACATCGATTCACCAGTCAAGCCTGAAAGTGGTGGCGGCGGACGGAGAAAATTACGAATGAGCATGATTCACAGCGCTCAAGTATTCACCCCTCGTGGAAAACCCTCTTCAGATCCACTTGCAAACCTCCGAATTCTCCAGAGCCCACTCAAACAACTTGTGCCCTCCCCGCGCAAGCCCTCTGCGCTAAAGAACTCCCACATCCCAGAACCAGAGGAAATAGAAGAGGAAATCGTGCTTGTGGAGTCTAATACCCCACATGTCGTACAGGAGGATAGGGATCTTGTTATCCTCGAGCATGTCGATGTCCAAGCCCTTCCGCCCACCCCATCTGTGCAAAGGCCAAGACCAAGTATGAACATGTACAAGACTCCGAACAAGCGTACTCGTTCCTCGTTGCATCGTGCTGTACTTATTCGCAGTGTACATCGTGCCGTCATGGCACGTGAAGAAGAGGATGAAGAGAAAGAAGTCGAAGAGGTGATTGTAGGCGAGACGGCTGTAGAGGAGGGCGAGGAGAATGAGAATGGTAACGACGAAGAATTGAATGACAAGCACGAAGGAAGTGCAGGGATCGAGCATGAGGAATCTGACGAAGATGGAAGTGGCGCAGACTCAGACACCGCTGAGGAACCTACTCCTCAACCAAGCACATGGCGCCAATCTCTCAATGCCGTGCGTGCACGCGTTGTATGGCCTTTCCGCTCGAGTTCCACTGCGCCCGAAGAAAACGATGATGACGATGACGAGCAAGATGAGGATGAGGACGAGGTAAGTTTCTCCTTTGTTTCTCTTCGTCATGCTAACCATGAACACCAGGACGCTCGAATGGACATCGACCAGGATGCACAGCCCCCGCCCCCATCCTCCTCCCCACCTCCTACTTACATGGCACCCCAAGCCCAACCACACCTTACACCTGCAAGAGCCGCACGACCTCTGGGCTCATTTATGACGCCCCAAGTATCGCACCTACAATCAGGCATCAACACTGGAATTGGCCGCGGTGCGGGACGCAACTCTTTTGGTGGAGCGTTGCGCGTACCGTCGCCTTCTAAAGTGTCTGCACCATCTGGTCCTGTAGAGACATGGGGAGGTGCTAAGAGAGTACGCGTCGAGCCGAAGTGGCGCATTGGAGATATTGAGGTGCGAGGTGTGGAGGAGGTGAAGGAAGAGGAGAAGGAAGGGACAGGATTTGGGAGGACGCGGGTGAGTGAGGAGGAGAGGAAGGTGAGTACATGCGTTTGCTTTTACTTTTCTAGAAGTTGGGAAATGGCACGGAGGGCGCAGTTTGAGTTTCATTTGGAGTGGCCCCTCTATGAGCTCGGATTGTTGTGATAATACAGGGCGCATATATATTGCCGCCTTCCTGGCGTGTCTTTTGTCGTCCCTCTTGACCTTCTTTCCTTGTAACATTTCTCTCCCAATGATGCGTCTTCCAGCTAACCACCAACATACAGGCCATCCAAGAACGCCGTAAATCAGCGCTCACTACCCCCGACCCTTTCTTTGCACAGGTACCAGGGCTGCGACGGCAGTCTGTCGCACCCCCCACACCCTCTGCCCCGAGTGACAGTAACACGCAACGGAAACTACCCTCCCTATTTGATTCTGCCGTCCGTACTGTTGGTGAGCGCAGTGCATCTCCCACCAAATCAGGCGACAGGAGTGTATCGCCGACCAAATTTGGGGGGAGAAGTACATCTCCTACGAAAGCTCCCATCCATGCAGGTCCCTCGTCCCCTATGAAGCTTTTCTCTTCTCCTGTGAAATCGTTCGAATTGCCTGCGAATGCGCATACGCCTTTCGGGCGCCCTCCATCGCCTTTGAAGGCACCGCTGACGCCACATAGTGAGGAAGATGAAGAGGACACGCGAAGTTTGTTGGATCGGATGAAGCGAACTGTGGAGGAGATGAAACGACGTAGGAGTTTGGGTCCATCTGGGGAGGATGAACGTGAGTACGAGGAGGATGGTGAGGATGATAACACGGCGGACGCTGAACAGCGTATGAATGTCGAGGAGAACGCAGAAGAAGACATCGATGAGGAACAACAAACAGGTGAAGAAGAAGAAGAAAACAGCGATAAAGAGAACGGCCTTGCATCCGCGCTCCGAGAGCCTCGGTCTTCTTCACACCCTGAACCTGACCTCGAGACGACTGACTCATCCGAACACATGCCTGCACCTCTCTCGCCCACACGCATCGCGCTTGACCTTGATCTCGAACTGGAGAGGACACCACTACCCCAGCTCACGCGTCCCACCTCCCGGCCGCAGCACAAGAATGCACCGTCGTTTGCGGGGCCCCAGACACCTGCCCTAGCATCACTCAAGCATCTCTTCCCTCCCCCAGCGCCGGTGCCAAGTACGCCAGCAGTAAAGAGCATGCGTTCGCTGTTCCGCGGAGCTGGCAAGGGTATCGGGATGGAGATGGAAACAGATATGTTGGAGGGTGTTGGGGAGATGATGGTTACACCTGAGGGGTATCGAGCACGTGTTGAGGATGTGGATGAAGGGGAGGGTGACATGAAAAGGGAGGAGCAAGCGAACAGGAGAGAGACGGACGAGCAACGCAAACCTGTGAAAACTACCTCCCGCAAGACCCCTGTTCCTGTTCCTGCTTCTGGGCCTGGGCCTACGACGACAGCAGCTCGTCGCCGCACGAGAACTACTACGGCCACGGGGGCTACTGCCTCCAAGGAGAGGGAGCCACCGACTTCCAGGACTGTTTCGCGTGTGGAGGCAACGGCCACGAAAAGGGTACCAATCGTACTTCCAAAACGTGCAGAGAAAGAGAAAGCAAAAGCAAAAATACCAGAACCAGCACCAGAGCCAGCACCTAAACCAGATGCAGGAGACGAAGCAGAAGAAGATGAGATTCGAGAGATTCCGCCTCAATCTATCGCCCAAAAGAAACCTGCGAGACCGCGTCTGCTTCGTGCGCGCAAAGGGATCACAACTGATAATTCGGTATGCATCCTCTTTCTTAATTGGTCTTGTGGATAGCTAATCATAAGTTGTTATTTAGGACGAAGAGCCTGCTGTTGCGCCAAGGACGCGAGATGCCAGTACCGAGCCTAGGGCTCGTGTAGCTAGTACCACAACAGCGAGAAAAATGAAAATGGACGTTGTTGAAACAGTAAATTTTCTTCCTTCTTCTTATCGCAATCCCATATCTCATTTCACTCCCACAGGCCCCCAAAACCCGGGCAGCCCGCAGCCGTGTCACCCCCGTCCCAGTCGCTCGATCTGAGCCTGCGAAAGCACGCCCACGAGTTCTTGCGAAGCCCAAGGTCGCAACCATGACAAGCCGTGCCCCCTCACGGAACAAGATGCGTAGTACGGAAGACGATGACGATGCTGATGGGGACGACCCTCTCGATTCGATCGCGCAGCCTGAAGCTCCAGCTCCCATACAGAGGGCAAGACGCACGCGGGCAGTGACCGCACCTGTGAAAGAGGAAGACATCGATGTTTTGGTTCCTGGGAAGGCGAAGAGCACAACGACGACCCGTAGGCGTGCAGTAACAGCGGTGGATAAAGAAAATACCCCGTCGAGTTCGAAGGAAGATGAGGGTGAGCGGAAGAAGGAGGTGGAGGTGAAGCGCACGACGCGGGCAACGAGGTCACGAGCGTGAGGTTGTGTCGAACTTCTGGACTTTGTTGGTCTAGTCGTCTGTTCTAAATTTCTCTGCCAAACGATTGTACTAATCACCTTACTGCGTATGTTAAGTGTTAGGGTGACATGTATCAAATATGAATACTACTAGTGTACGGGGACGAATAAGCTACCACCAGCTATGCTGACTTTCTACTGAGTCAGCCCTCGTCTGAACTCCGGAGCACTTGCGAGTATGTCATGCGCCGTCTGCCAGAAATATCTAGTACATCTACTTTCTCCCACTCATCCTCGTCGGTATCACTGCAGTCATCATTGATGGGTATGACTTTGGGGTTCGGATCAAGGATCTCAAAGTCCCCCAGTCGGCTCTTGGCTATGTTCATGTTGATTCAGTACTTCGTTCAAAGGTTATGATGAACATAATGCGCTTCACCTGTGCGCTGGTGCTTGGAGGGTAAAATTTCCGCGCTATCAGAGAGGGAAAACGTTGTGCTAAATGACACAGGGACAAAAGCCTCTGATGCGTCGTATTCCTCGGCGTCGTGAACATTATCGACCGAACAACCGTCGACCGCAGCCGCGCAAATGTAGCCCCTGCTTTTCCAAGTGGAGCCATCGCCGCGTCCGGGATTTCGACGCAGGATGGATCCATTAGCGCGTTTTCGGGAATGCTGTGACATAGCCTATTTAGTGAGCGCTTCCCAGGGCAAGATAATCACTGCATACCTTTTTCTCCCATGCCCTAGCGCTGAGAGGTGGCATGTTTGTGCTGTATTTAGGAGGGGGGAAAGTTGGTGCAGTGTTAGTCTGAGTAAAGGGCCTCCCAAGGCTTTTATGTTTGAGAAAATGAGTCAATAGCTTGACTGACTTTGACTAATGCGGAGCATGTTTGATTTGCGTGGAGCCGAACCTAAGCGGAGTCATTGGCTCACGGAAGCGATGACTACTTTGACTGTCAACTCATCGTCGGTCACTATGATTGGACGTGAGTCTACCCAGCATAACAATAACTTTAGAGCTGTGTAAAATAGACAGGGAAAACCAACAATCTAATTAATAGTCTCCGGTTTCTCGCTGACAAGGTCAGGTGGTGTGTCGCAACCACTGGGAAAATCGATAACACGAGTCTCCTGAATGCGAGTGGTTTTACGGCTATTGAGTCTGTGTCCGCGTTAGCTCTAGCCCTATTTGACCCGCCTGAGCAGAGTGACTCACGCGGCTAGGAGCGAATTTGTATAAACTATTTTGAAATTGAGGAAATACGTAAATTAAGACGTGAAAAGTGATGCTCACCATCAGCCAGAACGTTGTAAACAGCAGTCCATAAGACTAGAGTGGAAATGTTCAAATATGATTCCATAGCTATGACGAACTGTCTCACAAGTATCCCTCATGGCACAAAACTATTGTCATTAGCAGCACTCACCACAATCGTTATTGAAAGGACTCACGAAGACAATAATTAAGACAGAAGACATGCTGTGAATATGAACCTCATGGTAAAACCTTCGTATGCAAAAGTTTGCGTACCTGGTGGCGAGACCAGTTTCAATTGCCCAAAGAGTTAGACGGTCAGCGATATTATGTATTCTGGAAGGGAATCGTTTAGAGGAGAGAGACACTCGAAATGGTGCAGCTTACTGGTGAACTGTGGTTCGTCTGCGTTCACGCTGCAGGAAATACACCAGACCAATCGTAATTACCAAATCGCAAGCAGCGGCTGCAACGAGAGTCAGGATTGTCAACCAATCTCGTGTGTTTTTCGTTGTTCTATTCGTGGGAACGGTCAGTGCGTGGACTGCATCTACCAAAGTGCCGGTAAGATTCAATATGCTGAGAATGCCACAAAACGCGGCGACCGTCCTGCTTCCTGAGAATTTGAACAATCTGTAGATGAAAAACATCTGCATAATTAAGTTGAATGGAGCCGTGCTTGAATCGGTCGTTACTTACCTGAACAAGAGTGCTAATCAGGGGTGTCAAGACGATATTTGCGTCCCGAGAACTGGAGAATATGGTCACGCCGTCAGGATCCTCGCAACCTGTAACGGTCAGGGTCCATGTCCAATACATGATGGAAATGATATGTCCAAATGTCAGCATCCTGTGATGAATCAGACCTTGAGGTCGATATTGAGATGCATCGACACATACATCACAACTGCCACCTACAAAGTTCAATTAGCTTTGACTAGAAGCAAGGCAGACATAACGCACCAAAATTCGAAATACTCTTCTATCACCTGGAAAACGCTTATAGTAATTGTATGTTTGCATCGTCGAGCAGCCAAATAAGTAGCCGGCGATCATAGATCCGACCACCGCTGGTCCAATAGTTATGGTTGCTTCAGACATTCTGAAGGCAAGGTTAGCGCATTAGATCGACCCAGATTATATACTCATATGTGCCTCGTATGCTGTGCGCAAGTTACATTAGCATAAGGACTCTGCAAGGCGTCAATCTGTCATTGAGTGGGTGCGCTATTATGATACTATTGGCTGCAAGGAAACTGGATGCTGAGCTGCGCACTACAGCAGCCATAGAATACATCAAAAAATAGTGCCAGGAACGATGATCTTGCATCGTATATCGCCAAGTTTAACTAAAAAGGTAAAGCTTACTCATGGTCGGTGCTCAGCTGTGCTATGACAAGCAGCGGTAGTCAAGCCACTTATCATGGCTGTTGCTCGGCGTTACCCTAAGAAGCCTAGGCGAGGATACGGTGAGCAAGCCAGCGGGAATTAACCCTTGACGTTACTATACCTGACGAGACCGGTTATATCGTAGCGTTGATTCAGTGGCAACCGCTAGTACTATATGTAGTTGTTTGATGTTGTTGAATTCGGAAGTCGCTGACTCATCCATCTATAATTACCCTTTTCTGACTCGGTTGCTTCGAATCACGCTGATCTTACTTAGTGGTACTTACACTTGTTTCTCGAACAATGTCCCAAACATTCTCGGATGCTGAAATCGAAGAGGAGCAGAAACATTTCTCTAATGTCATCGCAACATTCCAGCAATATGCCCAATACTCGGCAGGTGTTTTTAATCATCACGCACCGCACTGTCCTTATGCATCGCCTGCTCGTCCGACATATTTAGCTAGCAGCCAACAATAGGCGACGAAAAGACATTCACACGCTTCCTCAGGGTGACAAAGATCTTCTCGATGTCCTTGGGTACCGACAAAAACTTCAAGAAGTGGATAAAGCCATTCTGGCCAATGCAGAATTCTTGAAGCTGATTGTTGCAAACCCCGAGATCTTCGGCCATGATCTCGATTCTCCTAAAGACGCAGATGAGGACAAGGCTGTCTGTGGGACTTTGCACGAGCATTCGCATGGTTTGTAGTTGTACGAGAAAGAATCCGATTTGTGCCTAACATTGTCAATGTTATGCAGGTGACGCGCATTCACATTCTCATAGTCACCCGCACCCCCACAATCATTCGCATGACCATTCGAATGTCAGTCAGCATCAGCGAAAGTACAAACCTACGGACTTCGATATGGACAAGTTGCGAAGCACCCTGAAGCAATTTGTACGAGACTGGAGTCAGGAGGTAAACTTATAATTCTGCCCCTTTTCAGCGTATGTAACCTGGGCTTGCATTACAGGGAAAAGAAGAACGGGAAACGTGTTATACGCCAATGAAAGACGCGCTGGTCGCGCATTTCTCGGACAAACCATCTCCGGAGTTAAGGTTGGCTTAGGCTCCAAATTCTCCTCTAGACGATACAGATATATCACTCCACCAGGAAAAATATTCGGGTGCTCGTTCCTGGTGCAGGTCTTGGCCGGTTGGCTTATGATGTTGCGAATTTAGGTTTGCAGAGTTCATGTATCTCTCTTCTGAATCGGACTTGATCAAATCGCTAGGGTTCGCCTGTCAGGGAAATGAATTTTCTCACTATATGCTTCTTGCATCTTATGTTATTTTAAACAGGTGAGAAAAGCAGGGATCTGAGTGTACTGGCTAAACATTTGATCTTGGTCGCAGGACTGATACAATTGGACAATACACCATATACCCTTACGTCCATTCTTTCTCCAACCTTCCTGACCGCGACGCGATGTTACACCCAGTGAAAATACCTGATGTCCTTCCCTCGGCCCTACCGACTGGCTCGAATTTTTCCTTGGTTGCGGGTATGAGTATTGACAGGTCCTTTTAGTATCGTAGCTTCTCAACGTTTCAGGCGATTTCGAGGAGATTTATGGAGCAGAATACGAGGAAGGCGATGTCGAACCACAGGCGGGGCAATGGAACGCTGTTATGACATGTTTCTTCATTGACACTGTGCGAATTCGTTTCTGTCCAGGTGTATTCTATCCTAATGAAGCTCCTTCAGGCAAAGAATATTGTCAACTACCTTCGTATAATCCACAGGATATTAGCACCCGGTGGAGTGTGGATTAACATGGGTCAGGACGCTCGTTTCGTCTCAGTTCTCCTGCTGACCACATATCAGGTCCGCTGCTCTGGCACTTCGAAAATAATACAACCAATGATCCATCTATCGAACTTGATCTCGAAGAAGTCAAAATACTGGCTCGAAAAATCGGCTTTGTGATATCTGTAAGTCTTTATATCGCACCCGCTGTGTAAATCTGACGAGGGCGATCTACCATCAGGATGAGCGAATGATAGACACGACTTACACGAGTAATTCCCGGTCTATGCTGGGATACGTTTATAAAACTGCTTTCTTCACGGCGACGAAAGCTTAACGATAGATGCACCATGAGCTTCTCTCGTTTGTTGAATGACACGCATGACTATGGTGCTGCCTTGTGTGTGGCAGGTAAAATGGTAGCAACTTCGGTCGATATCGGGTTCAGATGGATTGTGCAAGATACGTGCGTGTATTCGTTGTTCGCTCATCTAGAGTATCAGCAATCACATCGTAGCTCTTAATATGCTCTGAGATAGGTATTTCTGCGCACCCATCACGAGGCTCACCCCGGTAGTCTCAGGTAAGCAAAACAAGTTGAACAGCCATCCTAGCAGGTTCAGCTCTGTGTAGAACTCAGCGGGAGGCAACCAAACCAGTCAAGTTCATACTATGAGATCATAACGTGCCCATCATGCATCCCCCCGCCCTGCTTGGATCTCTTGCTGCATCTTCATCTCTTGCTTTTTATTCCTCATTCTCTGGCTCTCTCGGATCCCAAAACCATCCTGAAAGATGCTCTGGACCTCCTCGAGGCTCAACCCAGCAGTCTCAGGGAAGCAAAACAAGCAAAATAGCCATCCTAACAAGCACAGCCCTGCGTAGAACCCAAATGCACCGGCGGGAGTAATTTTCGCCATGAGGGAGAGGTATGTAGAGCCGATGAGAAGGTTGCCAGCCCAGTTCGTCGCAGTCGAGAGCGATGTGCCAATACCGCGGACTGCATGAAAATGTCAGTGCTGAACTGACAGGTAGGAGAAATAACGATGCGACCTTCGAGACCAAAGAGCTCGCCTTGCTGCCACGGGACGTTTCCCAAGCCCGTCGCATACGATGCGACGAAGATGATCATCGAGAGAAGAACGATCGCTGACCATGTTCTGGAGTAAGACGCGCCACTGACTAGATCGCCACCTGTATGCAGTGTCATATCTACCAAATCCGGTCCGTCATCTGACCTATCGCGCAATTAATGGAAAACATACAATGGAACGCGATGCTGGCAAGGGTGAGGCCAAAAACCATGCCAGGTGCAGAGAACACCATGATCTTCCGTCGTCCCACGATATCAATATACTTCAACGCAAAAAGTGTGAAGATGAAGTTTGTCCCGCTGATGATCAGTCCAACCGCTGTAGGCTGGTTGAACCCTATCTCCTGAAAGAGCGATGCAGAGTAATACATGAGCGTATTGAATCCACAGAGTTGTTGGTACGCTTGCATGCCGCATCCGAGTAGGCTGGTTGAACCCTATCTCCTGAAAGAGCGATGCAGAGTAATACATGAGCGTATTGAATCCACAGAGTTGTTGGTACGCTTGCATGCCGCATCCGATGACTTTGCAACGTCAGTACGGCAAGACTGCGTAAGCAATGGGTGTATCTTACTCAGTGCTCTACGGTTTACGGGAACGGTGATCATGGAGTTGAAGCGCTCAAAGAAGGTTGTGGAATTTGCGATGTCGATACTCTGCTGTACCGATGCACGGAGAACCTGGAGCTATGAGGTGGTTCAGACTATTTGCCTGTGTTCGACTGACCAAATGCTAAGAATACCTGTAAATCAATCTGTTCAGCCGTGGCTTCCGAGTAGACACGTTCTAACACTCTGTGCGCAGCCTCTATGTTACCCTTTCGGATAAGTATCCTTGCTGCACGACGAAGTCCATTGTTAGCCATACCCCAGTAAATGACGCTACATAACCAAAGAGGAAAGAAACTCACGACTCTCCGGTAAGAACGCCAAACATATCAATTGAATACCAGCTGGGACGGTACCAAGTCCCACCATCCACCTCCAACCACCACTCACATTTGCAAAGCCTGCATCGATTCCATAAGCAACTACCTGCCCAAAAGTGATCATTACAACGTTCAACACGACCATGCGCCCGCGCATGCGTGTAGGCGACAGCTCTTGTATATACAGAGGCGCGATGCACGATGCAACACCGACGCCGATACCGATGAGGAACCGGCAGCCGATCTGGCAATATTCAAGTTGATGGTCAGTGCGTGGTAAATGGGGGCGCATGGAAGGAAACATACCATACTCCATACCGTATGACAGACTGCCTGCCCAAGAGCTCCGCCGACGAAGATGATGTCTGCGATGCCAAGGGCGGGTCGACGGCCCGTCCAGTCTGACATGGCACCAGCAGCAAGGCCCCCGAGTAATGCGCCCAATGTGGTGGCTGACGTGATGAATTCCTAGAATGAGGTGGTCAAGTGATCATGGAATTGGGTCTTGGATATCAGGCCCACCTTCTGTCCGTCCGATAATTGAGCCGGGCCAAGGTCTCCGTTGATGGTAACTAGAGTACCAGAGATTACACCAGTATCATAACCTGTTTATGCATCGTATGGTCAGTCATTTCATGAAAGTGAAGCACGCGGCCCATACCAAATAACAAGCCAGATATAGTGCAACAAGCCACAAGAAGCCAGACAAACCAAGTGGTGTGTTTCTCGACCTCTGCTACAGCTGCATATTGCGAAATATCTCCAGCGGCGTTTCCTCTAACTTCATACAACTCATCTTGCGTCTTGTCTTTCGTCTGGCGCTTCTCGTCAAAAGAAGACTGGGTCATAATGGAAATGGAAATGTAGGCGTCAATGAGTCCGCTGATCACAGCTTTGTTTTTGAAACGCGTTCTTATACCTGTTCAGGCGTCTGGTGGAGTTAGATATGATTCGGAACATCATGGGGTTTCTACAACTGGGTTTGATCAGACAATTTCTGGTATTATAGATCACGTGGATATACTGTGGCCAAGTTGCGGTGATTCAAATCACACTGATAGCCTAAATGCGTACTGGATTATTATTGGTGAGTCCGAGACTGTCCGGTGTGCTCATGTGTCAAGAAATGTAGCTTGTCAACGTTTCAACTATGAATCGCAGGTTACTGCTGTTTCTGGATCGCTATTATCTCACCCTAGATCTGATCCATTTCAAATAACTGCTCTCCTGCAGCATCGACGTTGGTGGCGATTCTCATACGCTGATATCACTTGCCAGCGAAGCGGACGTGGTCTTAGCTTGTATCTGAATCCCATTCTTATTCACACAATGCCTATACCATTTCCTTGTTATCTTCACTGATATCTTTCCACGTAGTCTGGAAATGGTGGACGATGTCGCTGGGAACTACGCTGCGGATGAAATTTATCCCGATCCAGACTTCTCAATGATCGAGTCACTAGCAAAGAAGCAACCGCATCGTGAAGTCGATCTCGAAGTCATCGCTGCTTATAAAAATAGATGACGAATGCCGGGCCGCACCATACCTCCCGATGTGCCAGAGACATGGGGCCACTAGCTTTTGGCATGGGTTGTCCAATGGTAATCGATAATGCTATTATTGATACTGTTCTCTCTCACATGTATGTCTCATACTACATGAACTCGCTGTCGAAGCTCAAACAAAATCAAACCTCGGTGCAGGGAATTGTCGATTGAAGGTCTGCGGCAGTGATGTTATACCAGCCATCGCATGGTTATAATGGTGAGTGAGATCAATTCTATAGTCAGACAATGCTATCGAGTCGGAAGTGTTCCGAGGTGGTACCGCTTGACGTGGACCCATAGACTCGATGAAGTTGAGCTGAAGGGAACATTGTATCTTTCTTTCAAGCATAAGACTGATATTTTGGCATAGTTGGACTACTGTATGCTTCGCGATACCTTATACACGAGCAGAGGCTAGGTTCCAACAGAAAGTCCTAGACACAGAATTGACCCATCAAAATCAAACCACGAAACACGCTCTCCTTCGCACTTCTCAAAGCTTCGCTCTCGGTAGTTGAATTAAGTCCACGATAGCATCTGGATTCTCGTAGTGAATGCAGTGGCCAATGCCAGGAAGAACTCTGACACTCAGTCTCTCAACGTTACTAGGGATGTGCTCCGGATCACAAACGGCGCCAGCCTCCGGATCTGATACCAGCACGGAGATCTTCACATGAGGGGGGATGTTTCTGAGCAGGCCACTGAAAGACCATGGGCTGTTATGCTGTTCATAACAACAGCAGAAGTGTCAGCAACATTCACCATGTCCACAAGTTGCAATCTTACCGAGAAGATTCCCTCGACAGTGGTACGATCGCACATTGAAAGTCCTAATACACGTAACACGCAGTCACGTCGTGACCAACCACGATCATCAGCCACCTCCTCGGTGGATCTGACATTCGTAACCTCGTTCAGAAACCAATTTTTATGCATTTCGCTTGTCCCCTCAATCTCGAGAGGGGGATCGAGGAGTATGACAGCCGTTTCTTTTGTTTTTGGCAAGAATTGCAAGAGCGACAAGGCCACTGGGCCTCCGAGAGAGTGACCTACAATCACGTCGTAGGATGTGTCTTTGACGAAGTATGGTCGGAGATCCTCTGCAAGGGTGGACATACGGTAGTCGGTCCCTCGTCTCCATGCATGCCCGAGGAGGTTCGGCGCCACGACAAAGAACCCTATGAAGCAAGTTGAAAACAGAGCATCGTCACTATGGTATCATAAAACCTGACCTTCTGATACTAATAGCTGAGCGAGGCCCTCCCATGAACCTGACCATGCAGTCAGCCCATGAATAAGCAGAGCTTTCCTGGGAGCAGTGGGAGAACCCCACTGGGACGCCGAAATTGAGGGGTACATACTAATATGGCTTGTATGACCAAAACTCTGCTAGCAGAAGCTGTTCGAGTGAAGAGGTTCAAAATTCAAGTCTGACTTACAAGATCGAGGGAGGCACTAGCAGGGGAAGTAGCATGTAGGGAAAAGCGTGCATTTAATGGGCGTACAGCACATACTGACCAGAGGAGCCGTCTGACACCGAGACCCTATTGATAGGTGCCACGAATAACCCCGAAGTTCATCAAAGGAAGCGCCCTGCAGCTGACGGAAAACCGGTTCCAGTAATATGACGTGTCTTATTGAATGCAAGAGCCACTGGGGTAGACTCAGGAAAACTATTATTTGAGCAGACAGACATACTATATGCTCCTGCCTTGAACGAAGTGATACAGATATTTTCCTCGGGAGCTCAGTTCTTCCATCCAAAGAGCTGCATCTGCCTCATGAATGCATGATATATGACATATGATAGCCGAGGTCGTTATCTGCGCGCCATTGAGACACGACAATCCTGCCAACGATAATTGAAATCAAGAAGCCTTCCGAGTTGCAAATGGTGCTAGATCGCGGATCAACAAGCTCGTAAAAATAGAAACACGTCAACCCTTCGTGATCTATTACTGCAAATGATCACCATGAAGATTTCAAAGCACGTCGCTCTTGTTCATGCCCTCGCAGCAGGCAGCGTTACTGGTTATGTCTTTCCTGATTGCGAAAGTGGACCTCTAGCAAGCAACGCAATCTGCGACACTGCTCTTGACCCCATTACGCGGGCAACTTCCTTGGTCGAGTTGTTCACTGTTCCAGAGCTGATCAATAATACTGTCAACAAGTCTCCTGGGGTTCCTCGTCTGGGTTTGCCAGCGTACCAGTGGTGGTCGGAAGCTTTGGTGAATGATAATGTTTAACAGAATCTCGGAGTCTGCCGAAACTGACTTGCTTGTGTCCAGCACGGAGTGGCAAACAGTCCAGGTGTTAACTTCTCGACGTCAGGCGAATTCAGCTATGCGACGTCGTTTCCCCAGCCGATCCTTATGGGTGCTGCTTTTGACGATGAGTTGATCAAGTTTGTTGGAAACATTGTGGGTATGGAGGGACGCGCCTTCAATAACTACGGGCGCGCGGGTCTGGACTTTTGGACACCAAACATCAATCCATTCAAAGACCCTCGATGGGGCAGAGGTCAGGAAACACCTGGAGAAGACCCGTACCACCTCTCCCAATACGTGTACAACCTCGTGGTTGGCTTGCAAGGTGGTCTTGACCCAAAGCCTTACTACCAGGTCGTTTCCACGTGTAAACACTTTGCGGGCTATGATATCGAGGACTGGGATGGCACTGTTCGATATGGCTTTAATGCAGTGATCACTTCTCAAGATCTCGTGGAATACTACCTCCCCTCATTCCAGAGTTGCTATAGAGATGCCAAAGTTGGTGCTGCCATGTACGTACTACCACAACTCCTTGCGCCGTACTATTTTGCCGACCCATTCTACCTGTTTATAACGCAGGTGCTCGTACAATGCTATCAACGGTGTTCCTTCTTGCGCAGATGCGTACTTGCTTCAAGATATTCTCCGTGATTTCTACGGGTTCGCACAAGACCGATGGGTATACTCAAAGTTACTTTACTTGTGTATAGTGAGTTGACAACTTGCGAACAGGTCACCGGTGATTGTGGTGAGTAGAGTCTGGATAGTTACTTGGCCTCATGATCAAGTTTCACTTTCCAGGTGCCGTCCAGAGTATTTACTCTCACCATAACTATGCTACCCCTCAACAGGCTGTCGCAGATGCACTCAAGGCAGGAACTGACCTAGATTGTGGCTCCTTCTATGGAGAGTGGTTGCCAATCGCATACAACGAGTCTCTTATCGCAGAGACCGACCTACGCACAGCTTTGGTTCACCAATACGCCTCGCTCGTCCGGTATGGCGCCGTCCTGCATGCCAATGTTTTTTTGCTGATACAGTGTTTCAGTCTCGGTTACTTTGATCCAGAAGAGCGACAGCCTTACAGAACATACAACTGGAGTAATGTCAATATACCTATCGCTCAACAGCTTGCATACCGAGTTGCCGCGGAGGGTATTGTTCTCCTGAAGAACGACGGTACTCTACCACTCTCAAGTAGCATCAAAAACATTGCTTTGATCGGCCCGTGGGCAAACGCAACCACCCAGATGCAGGGCAACTACTTTGGTGTTGCTCCTTATCTCATCAGCCCCGTCATGGGCGCGATGGATGATGGCTATAATGTCACCTACGTGTTGGGCACCAACATTATATCTAACGACACGAGTGGATTCGCTGCTGCTGTTGCGGCTGCAAAGGAGGCAGACGCTGTCATCTACGCTGGGGGTATTGATCTTACCGTCGAGAACGAGGACATGGATCGCTACTCGATTACTTGGCCCGGCAACCAGCTCGACCTTGTTGCTGAGCTTGAGATGATAGGCAAGCCTTTGGTCGTGGTGCAATTTGGTGGCGGACAACTTGATGATTCCATTCTCAAAGGCAATGCTTCTGTCAGCAATCAATTCCTCTTTCTAGTTCAATTGCTCAATAGTTATTTTAGGTCAATGCGCTCGTTTGGGCAGGGTACCCAGGTCAGAGTGGTGGACAGGCTGTTTTCGACACCCTCAGTGGCAAGGTTGCGCCTGCTGGGCGCCTTCCTATCACGCAATACCCAGCAAGCTATGTCAATGAGATCCCCATGACGAATATGAACCTCCGTCCCAATTTAACGAGTCCAGGCCGTACCTATATCTGGTACACCGGCATGCCTGTCTACGAATTCGGATATGGCGAGCACTACACTACATTTCGTTACGAATGGGTGCAAGCCCCTGCAACATCATACAGCATCCAGGCTCTCATTGATGGAGCGGAGTATGCTGCGTACTTGGACGTCGCACCATTTGCTACGCTTGCTGTTAGTGTAACGAACACCGGAAACAGTATGTGGACTATGATTTATCTCATCCTACCATCTCATTTCCTTATCTTCAGGGACATCTGACTATGTTTCCCTTCTTTTCGCCAGTGGCATGTACGGAGATGCTCCCTACCCTAACAAGGTTCTTGTCAGCTACACCCGCTCTCACGGCATTACGCCGGGCACCACTGCAACAGCTGAACTACCGATCACACTTGGCAATCTCGCAAGAGCAGATACCGACGGCAACTTTTGGCTCTATCCTGGCACTTATGAGCTTGCGCTCGATACTAGTGGAGTTTTGACCTCCAACTTCAAATTGACGGGAAGTGCTGCACAGCTCACTTCCTTCCCGCAAAACACCATGACTTCGTAATGTCGTACGGCCCTCGAGGCCTGTTCTGCCATGTTTTTGACGTGTTTGTTATATGGACAATTGGAAATTGATGCTCCGAGCAATTACTAGATTCGATGATCTTCGCCGTGGGTAGTCAATAATAGATTCGAAGCTAGGCACAAGAAGTTGTGGCTCTTCCAATCAGCCGGTGCCGGGCGCCTGTTCTTTTCGTATCATAACGATATCTACGATAACATGGATGAAGATTCTTGCACCTTCAATGATCTCCCAGCCTGTAGACAGTATTCTCGCCATGGCTTCAACAGGCATGCCAAGGGATAGTGCCATCACGATGTGATCAACACTGGAAGGTGCTCTATACGGTGAGTATTGCAATGGTTACCCTGTCCCATACCAGGGGTTGACACTTCTTCAGGCTTTTTTGTTTTCATGTTTTTGGATACGATTTGTTCTTTGACCTACAACAGGACATCAATCGCCTATCATCTAATGTCATTTGCTGAGTGAGACTGAACTGTCGAGCTGCACCTCCACTTCTCATACCTCCCGATGGAGGCTGTTACCGCTGAATGCCAGAGATATGGCGCTACTAACTTTTGGCATGGTTTGTCTGATGGTGACCGATAGTGTTATTATCAACACTGTTCTCTCTCACATGCATGTATCGTACTACATGATTCCATGCATGAACTCGCTGTCGAAGCTCTCTCACAGGCTCAAGCCTTGGGGGATTGTCGGTAAGGTCTGTGGTAGGGATGTTATACCAGCGATCGCATGGTTGTAATGGTGAGCGAGAACGTTGTCATCAAAAATACAATGCTATCGAGTCGAAAGCGGTCCAAGGTGATACCGCTTGACGTGGACCCATAGTAAACTCGACGAAGTTGAACTGCAGCAATAGCAAGGGAACATTGTATCTTTCTTTCAAGCATGAGACTGATATCTTGGGATAGTTGGACTACTGTATGCTTTGCGATCCCTCATGTACGAGCCGAGACTAGGTTCCAACAGAAAGTCCTAGACATAGAATTGGCCATGAAACCACGAAACACGCTTCTCCTTCGCACCTCTCAAAGCTTCGCTTTTGGTAGTTGGATTGAGTCCATGATAGCATCTAGATCCTCGCATTGGATGCAGTGGCCGATGCCTGGAAGAACTCTGACACTCAGTCTCTCAACGTCACAAGGGATGTGCTCCGGATCACAAAAGGCGCCGACCTTCGGATCTGATGCCAGCACGGTGATCTTCACATGAGGGGGGATGTTTCTGAGCAGGCCACTGAAAGACCATGGCTCGTTATGCTGTTCATAACAACATCAGAAGTGTCAGCAACATTCACCATGTCCACAAGTTGCAATCTTACCGAGAAGATTCCCTCGACCGTGGTACGGTCGCACATTAAAACTGATAATACATGTAACATGCAGTCACGTCGTGACCAACCACGATCATCAGCTAGCTCCTTGATGGTTTTGATAGTCACAGCCTCATTCAGAATCCAACTTTTAATCATTTCAGTCCCCTCGAGCTCGAGAGGGGGATCGAGGAGTATGATAGCCGTTTCTTTCGTTTTGGGCAAGAATTGCAAGAGCGACAATGCCACTGGGCCTCCAAGAGAGTGACCTATAATCACATCGTAGGATGTGTCTTTGACGAAGTATGGTCGGAGATCCTCTGCAAGGGTGGACATACGGTAGTCGGTCCCTCGTCTCCATGCATGCCCGAGGAGATTCGGCGCTACGACAAAGAATCCTATGGAGCATGTTGAAAACAGAGCATCATCGCCGTGGTATCATAAAACCTGACCTTCTGCTACTAATAACTGAGCGAGGCCCTCCCATGAACCCGACCATGCAGTTAACCCATGAATAAGCAGAGCTTTCCTGGGAGCAGTGGGAGAACCCCACTGGGACGCCGACATTGAGGGGTACATACTACGATGGCTTGTATGATCAAAACTCTGCTAGCAGAGGCTGTTCGAATGAAGAGGTTTAGGATTCAAGTCTGACTTGCAAGATCGAGGGAGGCACTAGAAGGGGAAGTAGCATGTAGGGAAAAGTGTGCGTTTAAGGGATGTACAGCACATACTGACCAGAGTAGCCATCTGACACTGAGACCAGGCTTTTCCCTATCAATAGGTGCCACGAACAACCCGACAAATGTGGCTGACGGAAAACCGGTTCGAGTGATATGACGTGTCTGCTTAAATGCGTCATCGTAAGCATTTCGATCTTGGTGTATTTTGCTTGAAGAACTACCGCATGGCCTGTGAGGCAAGAATGTAAGCATGTATCTTCTGGACGAATGAGACTGAACAGCGACGCTGCGGCGAAATGGACCTGGGGACCCTTTACAATACCCTGTGCCCCATATGATTTACCCACAGCGACTGTACTTGAGTCTACGGAATAGGAACTAGTAAAGACCGACTATCACAGCTGACTCTGAACTTCGAGAAACCTTGCAAAATGTAATCTCACCTAGAGTCTACGCTTTCCCAGAGATTTGTACGTGCTTCTGCCTTCACACTCGCCCTCCATGTTCACATAGACATTTCGAAATTATTATGCTCCTAGCATCGTTTGTTCGTCGCTGACAATAAGGTGTTAGCTATTGTTAGATCGACTTCGGAGCTAAGGGGCGTGCTGCGCAAGAAGCTGATCTTGTTGTATGATGATAATGTGTATATATGTAGTACTTGGTCAATTGTCCATCCAAGTTCCAGAAGCCCAATCTCGGGCCAATCAACGAACCAGAACAGCCACACGGAGGCATTTCGTTCCAAATATGGTAAGTACGAAATATCGGGACGTTACGAGCGGTGGTGGTTAGATGCTCTTGCTTTCGTTCCATCATGAGTTCGCCTTATGCAAATGTGCCCCGACCCTCTCCGCGACCAAGCCCATCTAGTCGGAGGCCTTCAACAATTGCAGAGCTCTCAGAACGTGCTCTTTCCAACCTTTGGGATCCTTCGAAAGGTCTCAAGCAATGGCTCAAGAAAGCAGATGGTTTCCGGAAAGCTGGTAGAGCACATGCCGAGGCTGGTGAACTTGACGAAGCCTTTATGGAATATGCAAAGTCTGCGACGATAATTCTCGAGAAGCTTCCGATGCACAAGGAGTATTACACTTTACTGTCACCCACGCAACGCCACAATCTTGGTCTTGTGAGTAACTCGTGCCTGCTGCCTTTCTCGTCTCTTCCGATCATGAAATGTGTACTTTATCAAAGTACGATATGCTCTTCGTCGATCCCTCGTAAAATTGATTTCGGTGCGACTCTGTCTAACTCTCCTTTCAGAACGGTCAACAAATTCTTCTTGATCTGGGTGAAATCAAACCAATCATCGTCGACCGCTATGAAAGATGGAGAATGCAAAATATTGAATATAGCAGACCGTCGTCATCAACCGGTCCCCCAGAGGGGAGCAGGCACACGGAGTATAGGCGACAAGATGATGGTCGACGCTCCCCCTTTGACGATTCTGGATGGCTAGCACAAGAAGCAGTTCGTAGAGATGCTGAACGGAAGCGTGAGGAAAAGCGAAGGGGAGATGAGGCACGTTATTCTATGCGATCAGTCGAGACACAGCCACCGCGTCTACAGATTGATACCGGGAGCAAGAAAAAGGAAGACGCATTGACAGCCGCTAGGCGCGCTGCAAACGCACAGTTGTCCGACTCGACGTACTACAATCGCGAAGGCACCCCTCCTGAGCCCGTGACCCCTGTGAGCGCTGTGGAAAAACGGAGAGATCACGACGAGTTCAGGAAGCATGAAGACCACAGAAGAGACGAACACGATGAAGTTAGACGAAGACGCAGGCGGGAACAAGAGGGTATTCTAAAACGTCAAGAGGAAGCAGAGTTTGCTGCGCGGGAGGCTCGCCGTAGCGTTGTTCCTTCTCC
Organism: Suillus plorans; assembly: GCF_016647745.1. Taxonomy (NCBI): domain Eukaryota; kingdom Fungi; phylum Basidiomycota; class Agaricomycetes; order Boletales; family Suillaceae; genus Suillus; species Suillus plorans. Next base: position 28,943 of record NW_024537488.1, read on the forward strand.
CATGCTTGCAACATCCGCAGGCAGCTCCCAGCGTTCATCTTTTATCGATCCACAATTTTATGAAGACGTTGCTCCTCTTCTTATGCCTATCGAGAGCCCAACAAGGTCAGCGTCCTCGAATCTTGAATTTATACATCTATAGACTTGGCCATACAGGAACCGCGCTACGACTCCAACAAGCTTGAAGACGTGAGTATCTCCTCGTCACTGTTGTGCGTATCTCATCATCCCTTCAGCCCGTCTTATCCTGCACCAGTAACCACAACATCACCTGTTCCACCGGATGGACACATTCAATACCCAGAACTCATGTCGCAACACCAGCTCAAGCAAGGCTACGCACCTTCTCTGCAATCAATGTTTAATTACCCCACTCTCAAGCCCACCAATCTTGTACGATCTTCCCTACTTTTCGTACCGGAATCTTCTCAATTTTCTACTAATCAACTTCCTGATCCATCCGTGGTCGTCTTGCCGAGTCAGCCGGCGCCATACCCATACTCTCAGAATACGACGCGGTCGACTTCTGATGTCTACTTTGATTCTGCAACCTCGTATTCTTCTCTTTCACGAGCTCCTCAGGCTGCGCCTCCACCCCCACCCGCTCCCGTACGTCATATCGATGGTGACCGGTACCGGACTGCTTCACAAGAGTCTGCACGGATCACTCGTAAAGCCAGCGATCCCGTCCAAGTACCCGACCTGAAGACTGTGAGCTTGCCACGAGAATGCCTTCCGCGGTTCCTGTCTATCGCATCGCTGAATACGGTGCGAAATCGCGAAACTTGTGGACTATTGCTTGGAAAAGACAAGGGAAATAAATTTACTGTCACGACACTCTTGATTCCAAGGCAACACTCGACAAGCGATACCTGCACTATGGATGAGGAAGAGCTCGTCCTGCAATTCACGGAAGAACGATCTTTGATTACCTTGGGATGGGTATGTTTCCTCCGGCTGTCCTGTGTATCTGCGTCTAACTATCTTCGTTAGATTCACACGCATCCTTCACAATCTTGTGGGTCCTTCAATTTAGCACAGAACCTCTTGCTTACTGGCCCTTTACGAAGGCTTTATGTCGTCGGTTGATCTACATACGCATTCTGGATTTCAGCGTATGCTTCCGGAGTCCTTTGCCGTTGTTTGCGCCCCCAAATTCTCTCCCAAGTGCGTACCTCATTGCTCATACCACTCGTGTCTTAATTCTTTTCACGGTTAGCTTTGGAATTTTCCGCCTCACCGACCCCCCAGGCTTGCAAACGATTTTAGACTGCAATGTTAAGGAAGCCTTCCACCCGCACCCAGAGGTGCCGATCTACACAGTGCGTAGCTTCTGGAGTGGTTCGTCCACAGCTATTGATCAGTTGTTTAGGACGCAGACAAGGGGCACGTGCAAATGAAAGACATCCCGCTGGAGATCGTGGATCTGCGATGATGCGTAGACGTTTTCCTGACTTTTATCTCTAATTTACAAACGCAGCATTTCTGACACTTGGCATCTGTACAATCCGCATCCGTTACCCCATACATGCACACGTCTTGGTATCGGATACTACAGCACTTGTAAGATGGCAGTCGTATCATCCATGTAAGGAACAGGCATGTCTATGTTAAGCATACATGAGAACTCTGTCGATGTCTTCTGCGCCCAGAGCGTGTCTTAACAAGCGCAGCATTGCCTCCTGAACGTCGTCTTTCACGACGTCACCTACTATTCCCACCCACTTCTGGACGAGAGATGTTAGGGATTCGACGTGATCTGGGTCATCCATGTAAAGGTCAACCAGCCCGTCGGAACACATTAAGATAAAGCAGTCGCAGTTTGACTGCTCATGAAGGTCGAGATAACGAACGCTTGCAATATTCGAGACGTATGGTGGGCTCAGATTTCGTCGAATGAAAGACTCAATCGCAGCAGGGACACGAAATCCAGGTTCTACATTTAAAAATATTTTCTCAGTGTAGATGCGAGGCAGTTTGAAGCTCTGGTCGCCAACAGCTTGACGCCGCATCACAGTGAGATCAGCTGATCTAGCCTAATACATTCGGTAGACTTACCTCTCGTGACAGCAAGATTACCGAGCACTCTATCATCGAAGATGAATTCTGGTTCGCCAGGGTGTTGCTGTTTGATGCGATCGGCCTCAGCAGGGTTGTTGCCATTGTAATTATCGCTCAAGATGGATGCATTCCATTGTGAACTCGCGTCTCGTTTACTTCCGAGCGCTGCTCCAAAGTCGATGTCAGTGATTTCCGCTTGAACCTTCACCTCGGCTTACCCACTAAGCCATCACCGAGATTTAGCACCCAAAGATGTTTCTTTGTAGGGTCGACGAGCGTTAATAAGATCGTAGATCCCCTCAAGCAACGTAGGGCTTTTTGATGATTTAGTCCTCCGGAAAACTGGTCGTTGACCCGCGCTTTGACTGTTATGTCTGACATCGTAGCGATTTCGTCGACTTCTTCAGGGAATATTTTGAGGAAGTCCCGTTTTATTGCTTCATCCACGTCAAAAATCGCTCTGGTGAGAACATCTGAAACGCCCTCCAAGTTGGTCACTGTAGGCAACAATCCAGCCATTAAAAGGGAGGGCAATTCGGCGACAAGGTAGTCAGCTGTTTCATGCCCTCCATGCCCTGCATAGGAGATGTTGTATTGTTTAATGAGATGCGAGGGGGAAGATGCATTTGTGGTGGCCCATACTAAACACGCACCATCGAAGACACAGTTCAAGTTCCAGACACCGTTTGGAAGGCTTAAATCCATGATTAGATACCTGGCCTCGTTGACTGAACTAACGTGAGGCTGGAGAGAAGCGCCAAGGCTCCTTGGTGGCGCCCTTCCGTCGGTTGAGATATTAGTTATGCAGCGTACCAGGATCTGGGCACGTAGCTCGTGCTCTGGAAAGAGACGATAACGTCAAGGGCCACGATCAGAGCCATAGCCTTGCATGTTCGCATGACGAAACACTTGAAGGGATGGCATGCACATTGCTTTGTTCACTAGCAAGAAGCGGGTGTGCAGAGCTATGGAACTGTGTGAAATCTACGGCCCGTAAACCCACAATGATTTAAATATCCATAGGCTCCATCATTAGTCAGTGGGGTAGATCTGAGCGGCGTTGTCGCAGGTAGCATCATCATTAGGTTGAGGCCACTTTGCCAAGTTTTGCCGATGCGCCAGCACGTCCTTATGTCTTTGTATGTGCGGGGTTGAGCCGCTTCATCACACACACTTGGATCGAGATTGATGGTGATGAGATCAGGAATACCGAAGCACCTGTGACACAGGGCGTTTCCGTTTTCGCTACGAATAAGCAGCAACATTGCAGTCTCCTGTTCAGTGCATCGTTCAGTCGGACAACCATAAATTCAGGATCGGTGCTCAATATACTTAGGAAGGCAATCATAGAATTAAATGGTACACTCAATTTTGCAGCAATAAACTCATTGTTACGTGGAACTGGAGAGATTGATGTTAGCAACCGCGAGGACAGATGGTAAAGATTAAAAACTCACGCGTCTCGGCAACTCGACCAGCGCATGCCATGTGCCATGGAGCTCAAATCAAGCTCAACGCCTCCTCTCGGAATCACCATTGCAGTGTCGGGAGAATAAAACAAGCGTCGGGAAGCGGCCCCGGGAGGTACCCAGAAAAGGAGCTCATATTTGGGTCCCATGATCCATCCATCGGGCTGGAGCAAGAAAGGGGATGAATTAGAATGATGATCAGAGGTGGGTTCGAGCAAGTCAGCAGAGTTGGGCAAGGCGTGTTTCACACAGGGAGAGAAGGAAATGGGGGGATGGTCATAAGTGTTGATTGGGGTGATACGACTTTCTTGAGTAAGAGATGCGGCACTTCCATGCGGTGGAGATGCAGAGGGATCTGACTCTGTGGACTCGGGGGATGGCGGCACTTTCATAAGCCACACGGTGTTATCGTCCGAACCAGATGCGATGCGAGTACCATCCGATGAGAACGAGACTGACCGAACTATGCCAGTGTGCCCGTTCAAGGGCTCACCGAATGGCTGTCCCGTCACTGCATTCCACAGCCGCGCGGTGTTATCGAATGAACCAGACGCGATGCGAGTACCATCCGGTGAGAATGAGACTGAGTAAACCGGGCCAGTGTGCCCCTTCAAGGGCTCACCCAACGGCTGTCCCGACGCTGCATTCCACAGCCGCACGGTTTTATCCTGCGAACTAGACGCGATGCGAGTACCATCCGATGAGAACGAGACTGAGTAAACCGCACCAGTGTGCCCGTTCAAGGGCTCACGCAACGGCTGTCCTGTCGCTGCATTCCACAGCCGCACGGTGTTATCCTCCGAACCAGACGCGATGCGAGTACCATCCGGTGAGAACGAGACTGAGTAAACCCGGCCAGTGTGCTCGTTCAAGGGCTCACCCAATGGCTGTCCCGTCGCTGCATTCCACAGCCGCAAGGTGTTATCGAATGAACCAGACGCGATGCGAGTACCATCCGGTGAGAATGAGACTGAATAAACCGCGCCAGTGTGCCCGTTCAAGGGCTCACCCAATGGCTGTCCCGTCGCTGCATTCCACAGCCGCACGGTTTTATCCTGCGAACCAGACGCGATGCGAGTACCATCCGATGAGAACGAGACTGAGTAAACCCGGCCAGTGTGCCCGTTCAAGGGCTCACCGAATGGCTGTCCCGTCGCTGCATTCCACAGCCGCACGGTGTTATCCCATGAACCAGACACGATGCGAGTACCATCCGGTGAGAATGAGACTGAGTAAACCGCGCCAGTGTGCCCCTTCAAGGGCTCACCCAATGGCTGTCCTGTCGCTGCATTCCACAGCCGCACGGTCTTATCGAATGAACCAGACGCGATGCGAGTACCATCCGGTGAGAACGAGACTGACAAAACCACGCCAGTGTGCCCCGTGATTATGGCCTGAACAACCGTCCAGTTCAAATCGCGGCCGGATACCACACGAAGGGTATTCGGAAACCTGGGTGTGAATTTGGTAGGCATCGTAGAGTTGACGGGTGAGAATGGGAGGGCTGATAAATACAGATGGGGTGTGCTGTGCAAAATCATGCCACCAAACACTTGCATGAATCTTTGTACATCCATCGTGGCGGACCGCAAATCTTCGCATCCAGAATGGTCCTGTATATATGTATGAGCCGTTCGTCCGACCCTGCCTCACAGGCATGTGCTCACCTTCAGCCACTTCGCAAGGAGTGGAAGCACAGAAATTGCACCGCTGATTGCATCGAGAAGTCCGAGTGCTTCGATCCAAAACATCAGTCGCTCGTCGTCGAAGAGTGATCTTATTTCCTTTGTGAGCTCGTCGTCGAAGTCCGTTGTCTGAACATGCGTAGCCCAATATCGACAGGAATAGGACAAATGTGGGGAAATGGATGTTTTGACTCGTTCGGGCAGCTCCGTGTCTTGGGAATTAGGGAGGTAAGATGACTTCAAACCACAGATGTTGAAGCAAAGGCCATGTTCCATCGCTCGTAGCGACGCAAATGCAAGGTCGCGCTGTACCTTGGACACTTCGACGAAAAAGGCTCCGCTGGATGACCTGTCTGTCAGGAAGTCGTGGAAAGATGCGTGAAGGGGTCGGATGGGAGTACACGAGTTGGTGGTGCCGCTGAGGAGAGATCCCATATGCTTAATAATGTTCATGTTGTCATGCTTGCTTCGGTCTGGAAAGTATTTCCGCATGATATTAAGGGAATTGAAAGGGAGTGGCTCAGCTGTGCCGAGTATTTGTCCCATCACGGAGCGAAACCCTGCTAATGCTTTCTCATACTGCTCGTCATCGTCGTATCGATCTCTTTTCATAATTTCTTTCAAAATGACCAGATACATCTCGTATAGCAGGTTTTTCTGCTTTCCGGCACTGCGGTTTACGAGGGCATCGAAGCGATCCATGTGGCATACACCTAGAGGGGGATTTTTGATGTATTCGCAGGCGAGACGCGCCCACTCGAAAAGTCCATCGGCTTTCCCAGCGAGATCTGCGAACTCTTTGTCCTGAAATTCTGATAGCTCTTTCAGCTCCTCAGATACGAACGCCTGAATGTCGGACTTCGCGACTTCTGGTGAAATATCGTCCATGGACAACCGTAGAATATGTCCAGCGCCTTTAAACCCCTCTTCGATATCGAGAAGCGGGCGAGAGGTGACGAGAATCCGAAAGTTGGAAGGGAGTTCGGTGATTTGGGGAACTTTTTTGTTCTGAAGTTTACCGGCAAGTATGCGGAGAAGGTCCTGCCGCGTCTCTATTCCCCCGCTCTCATCCAGCGCATCGATCACGATCAAGACAGGCCCCACGCTTGACGCAGGGAACTTCTTCAGCGGTCCCATGAGAAGCTCGCGCCACTGCTGGATAATGTCCGTAGTGTTCTTGAGCGAGGTGGCATTCTCGACCGCATCCGCTAACGCTCGTCTCATCCCTGGATCACAATCAGCAAGATCACGCGCGATGGTGGAGAAAATCTTTTCATGACGACGATCTCCTTCTCTGTGCCGGTCAAAACAAAAACATGAACCGAGGCCTCCCGTTTCCTTGAACCAGTTGGCGATCGTGTGCGCGATGGCTGATTTGCCCTTGCCTGCAGGACCGGATATCCACATTACGCGTGGAACAGACTCTTCGCTGTTGTTGATCCACTTGGTGATTTGGGAGAGGATGTCCGTGCGAGTGCCTGACAGACATTGCTTCCCAGTAACTACCCCTGCGCCCCCTGCATAAACCATTCCGCTGAGATCGAGTGTTTCACCTGTAAGGCTATGAATCAATGCAAAGACAAAAGCATGTCAAACCCCTTACCCGTACGTTGGACGAAGACGGCCACGTCCCGATCAACTCGGTCCCGGAATTGCTGCATAAGGTCGTCCAAAGTGTCATTGTACTGTTTGATGGTATCGTCAGTTTCTGACAGAACGTTTTTCCCGATTCTCTTCCCTATGATAATAGTGTAAGATTCATGGACGAAGTGCGATAGCTTGGTGACGTACAAAAGCTCTTTGTTTCCGAGTAGTCCCTGATAAAACGGGCACACTCTTGAGTCTGCTGAACGATTTTTCTAACGATACCGCGCATCGATTCGATCTTGCCAAGATTGTCATCTAAAGTCATGAAGCGATAAACTTCAGCCAATTTCTTGAGAAGACTATATATCGATTTGTCGCGTTCCGCTTGAGCGATTATAATCTACAGAGAGTTATGACTTGTGAGCAGGAGACTGCACTCCAGGAGAAATGAAACATACTTTGGATGCAGCAGACAGCACGCCCAGCGCCATCTTTGCGTAAGGATGTACCTATACAACTTGATCAGTTCGCTTCCAATGGACAAGAATAACTCATACATCCGCGATCTTGTCAAGGACATCATCAATTATCTTTAGGGGTTGGAGATACGTCGTCTCAAAATTATCCGCGGCATCGAGACTCGCTGGGGCATTGTCGGCGGCGGATGCCACAGAAGTCGCATGTTTCCCGAGTAATCCCATGCTTTGTGCACTATCGCAGGCACCCTGAAGTTCAGCGTCGACTAATTGAGTATCAGGACCTTCCTCCTCGCCAGAAGGAGCAGCCTGAACCATCGCCGAAATTAGAGAAGAAAATCTAAGTACTTGACGAAAATACCTGTGAAGCAGGCTCTCCAGGCAGCCCTTGGTTCACGGAGTCGCTGGGAATGTGAGATGTGGCGAGATGCTTGTTGTCGTTGAAAGAATAGAGGCACCTCTAAGAAAACCAAAGGACTAGGATGGCAAATTCGAGCGCTTACCTCGTTTTTCTGACTTGATGAAGCCCCTTCCATTTCGACGTTCTGGACCACAGTGGTTGAAGCATCTTGAAGGTCTATGTTCTGGTTCGCAGGAATGCGGTTGCCGGAAAACTTGAAGGGTTTCTGCACAATATCAGCTATATTCCGAATCAGGAAACCTAGCAGCTACTCACAAGAAGTCTCTTGGTGACGCCTTTTGCAAATTTCCGAATAGTCTGCTTGACTCCACTGCGGGGTCGGCTCTGGACGAAGAAAGCGTCAGAAGCAGCGATGAATTCCATGAGCGCTCATCCACATTGAGTAAGCCCTTGAGACTACATACCGAGTTTTCACGAACGGGTGCCTCGCAGGTTTCTGCAGGAGGATCTGGTGTATGGTCTTCACTCATCACGAGTAGTCGATTACTGTAAGCGAAGTGATGGTGTAAGAAGTAGGTGGGAGAAAAGAGAAAACGTCTGGTATGGGCCGAATCGGTGTTCTGCTGGTCAGTGCACGTTTATTAAAGTTAGCGTACGTTCAGCTGTGAACTTTCCCATGGATGCAAGTGAACTGAACGCGTTCAGTTCCAGAAGTCCTGCCTGGGTATTAGATACACCTGAGGCTCCCACGTTGTTAGGCCTGTTAGACATACCACTGTGTCGGTGTGTCGGGTCTAAGTCGAGGGGCTTCCAGCAATTCCCTGCCAGTACGAACAAATGTGAATATCTATGTGCCTTTGCAATTGCAAGCTTACCTGGCAATAACCAATAACCTGACACATCCGGACATAGTGCCGATGAAGTTCCTGATCTATTCATAGATGCCGGCGGCTAGGAAAGTCCCGTGCTTATGTCAGATACTCCTGGGAGCTCATAGTGGGGATGGGCAACGCCTGCAAAGGTGGTAGAATATATGCCGAGGCTGGTGAACTTGACGAAGCCTTCATGGAATATGCAAAGTCTGCGACGATAATTCTTGAGAAGCTTCCGATGCACAAGGAGTACTGCGCTTTACTGTCACCACAATCTTGGTTTTGTGAGTAACTCGTGCCTGCTGTGTTTCTCGTTTCTTCCTATCATGAAATGTGTACTTTATCAAAGTACGATACACTCTTCATCGATCCCTCGTAAAGTTGATCTCGGTGCGACTCTGTCTAACTCTCCTTTCAGAACGTTCAACAAATTCCTCTTGGTCTCAAACCAATCATCGTCGACCGCTATGACTCAAGATGGAGAATGCAAAACATTGAATATAGCAGGCCGTCGTCATCAACCGGTCCCCCAGAGGGGAGCAGGCACACCGTAGCAGAGATAAAACACACACGATGAGAGCTATCTAACCTAGCGACAATGTATGTGTGTTCTGGTGGCAACCTGTCAAGGATATTAACAGCATTAGTGAATGTTTGATATTACCAGCTTTGAGCGCCAACGAACGCCAATCATGCCGAAATGAGCGTCTCGCCCACCAGACAGTTGAACGTTAGGTTCTATTCTGTGGGATCGGAGCCTGCACTGGCTTGTGAACTTCTCACAATGAATACTGACAGAAGATCACGCGCTCATCCTCATACTTCGGAAGACAACACAGACGGTTCTACCTTCAATATGCTTGTTCTCTTGGACCTCGTTCCACTTCTCCCAGAACCATCAGCCACATATGCAGCAAGCTTTGGCGCCAGATAAGAGCATGCTTTTGTGTCAAAATTGACGTTAACGTAGTGACTACGCAAGTCCGAGTCACATACTTCCGGTCACCATTTCTCCCTCGCATCCTCCAGTCGCTGATCTAGTATTCCAGCGCGCTATTGACGTCTGACTATTTTTTTTTCAAAGGTCAGACACGCTAGGGCAGATTCTCGATGTGAATGGGAGTGCTGACACGAGGTGTTGTATAGAATGATGCCGCTGAAGACTTGAACCGCTGTACGTCCTGCCACTGTACAGTTTGTACAGTCAACAAGAGATGTTTGAATGCGGAATGGCTCTGGTTGGACACGCGCACAATAACTCACATTCAGCAACTGATACGCAAGTCAAGCTTTACAGATGCAGGATGGAAGGTTCATATTGGTTGCGGAGGAAAATCTCTCTAAATAATCTAAAGGATGTACCGATTAATCAATCACCTATCAATAAAATGCTGCTTCAAGTCAATACAGATATCATAACAAGATCGACGATATAACCGAAGTATTCGAGAGACATTCAAGAACCTACTAGCAGCAGACACAGGACTTTCCGCCTCCATGTTCGCCAGGGTCTGTATGTACTGCTACTGCTTGTTGGTGTGGTTGCTGCTGCTGCTGCGTGTCAGGGTCCGGTTCGGCAGTATCGAGATATTCATCAGGTACAATGTCTGGGTCTGGGCCAGGAGCACCCGCAGCAACATGACGCTGTAGATCTACGCATCAGAAAACCAGGATACGCTGATAAGAATCGACTTGACCCACCTCTTTAGCCTTCGTGAATGGAACATCAACAACGGGGGGCGTTGCATGATGGGGTGACCGGGAGAATAGGTGTCGTAAATGAGTTTTGATGGTGGTGAGGTGGTGGGTGGTGAGGTGGTGGGTGGTGCAGGTGCAGGTGCAGGTGCAGGTGCTAGAGCTTCCTGAGGCCTCCTCGTCATAGTGAGCCTGAATCTTTTGAGACGCCCAGGGCGTTGTTGAAGTCTTGGCCTGGAAATCTGAGAATGCTGTGATGAATTATGAGCGAGAGAACAGAAGAATACACTCGTGCACACACTTGATGCGTTCCATAGAAGAAATTAGGATCTGCATCGTAGCCATCGTGATCTTGGCCGGGGATCTCTGCCTGCATAATAATAGTCAGTATCGAAAAGAGGTAAGGAAAGAGGTACATACACCAAGAATACGGTCGTTGTCCGCAGCAACCGTGCTGCATTTCTCCTTGAACTCTGATTGACATGCGGGTGAGCATAATAGTCGTGGGTGACACGACAGAAGACTTGCCGTTGGACCAATCAAGACAGCTGGCCTTCGCGATGTCGTCGATGGCGTCCATCATGTATTTGTGTGATTCGAGGGCTTCGTCGAGTTTACCTGCCGAAAGGAATGCCTGGCACCGTTTCTGGTGTGCAGTGAGCAACAAGAACTCGATATCCCAGCCGAAGAGCTGGACAAAGCAGTAGGTTATGACGAGCATTATGTATGCATCATGTCGACGCACCACGGTCAAGTCCTGGTATAGGAAATGAATGTATTTCGACGAGAAAGCGTCTGAGTTAACAGCGGCAGTGAAGTGATCAGCGGCTTCGTCGTGATGCGCGCTATCGAAAGCTCTGATTCCGAGCTGAACATGTAGATATGTCTATTGTGTGAGTCGAAAAGATCAGGATTGATGATCGAGTGTGTCCACATGATGCTCACTTCCACGACACGACGCGCGAGAGGATCGACATTGGGACAAGCGGCAGCCAGGTCTTTGATGAGCAGCATTGCTTCCTCGTGTTGGTCTGCGCTGAAGAGTACGATAGCCTGGAATACAAGATGAGGCAGAGAGCATGTGAGACGAATTGAATGTACCTTGATCAAGAGAAGAAATTGGTTGGTTTCTGAATCTTGGTTGGTGAACATGGATGCAACGTCGAATGCTATCCTTGCTTCCCGGACGTGGCCTTTTCCGCAGAGGGCGATGCCTTTAGAGATAAAGCCTATCAATGATGGCCGAATGTTGATGGACTACGTTACGGGTAAAAGTTAGCCTTTCGTAAAAGGGTCATGATAGGTCAGTCCATCTCACCTCGATTGCATCATCAAGAGCATGGTCCCAGTCTTGCTTCCGGGCCATGACGAACGAACGATTGGCATATGAAATAACGTTGTCGGCGTTGGTGTGGATCTCTTGAGTGAGGAGCGCTTCGGCGATAAACAAGTCCCCAGTTAAACATGCATCGCGGGCTGTTGTGATGTCAAGGATCTGCACGAAGGATGCTCGAATTGCGTAATGACAGTCAGAAATGGAAACTCGCCTTTGAATGGTGATGAGCGTCCTTTGGTATTGCCCACTCTGAGATCTTGCTATCAGAACCTCCGCTGAGGATGTGCTTGCCGTCCACAGAGAACGTGACACATTTCGTGGGAGATGAATGCTGGAAGACGGCGATGGTTCGTTGATCTGAGAGCCGCCAGAGACGGACATGCTTGTCATAAGATGCAGAAGCAACGAGGGTGCCAATGGGATGAATGGCAATGGCGTAGATAGTCTTAGTGTGGCCTTCCCATTGATGACCGACCTGCAGCCAGGTTGATGTGTCCCACTCAAATATGTGATTTGTGTGTCCTGAAAGAAGGCGTGTGCCATCGGGCGTCCACACGAGTGACGCGTTCCATGATTCGTGACCTGTCAAAGATGCGACGCGTTCCCTTGTGCCTGAATCATAAATTTGGATATTCTGGTCTGTTGCGATGGCAAGAAGTTCACCAGAAGGCGAATATCGAACGCAGAGGACATCGATGCCACACTCGATTGGATCTCCTTGCATCTGCCACGTTTTGGTACTCCAAAACTTGACCGTCTCGTCCCATGAACCAGTGGCCAGCACCATTCCATCCGGTGAAAAATCCACCGAGCTGATCTGTCTGGAGTGGGCTTTGCTGGGTTGGGTGATGGATTCGCCAGTTTCTCCGTGCCAGGCGATGACTTCTCCACCATCATCACCACTTGCTATTATTTGACCATTTCGTGACACCGCCAATGCATACACCCAATTGCTATGCCCTTCCATCTTCTTCAACACAACACCTGTCTCCAAGTCCCAAAGACGAAGTGTCTTGTCGTCCGAACTCGTAATCATTCGTCGTTTATCGGGGAACACTGCGACTGCCCTTACGGAGTCCTCATGATCTTCAAAAGTTCGAATGGGTGTGGTGCTTGGAATGAGCCGCGACATTTTACTGGAGGTTGATGGTGTCAAGCACGGCCGAGGAATTGTGGGCGTCTTTCTCTTAGTTACAGAAGTGCGCGTATTGTGCGTTTTTATGTTGCTTCACCACGCTAACCATCCTCGTTTCCATAGACGCCCAAGACACGAGGCAGTTCGCCATCACCGCCTGCCCCCAACCAGTCATAACCGGCTGCACTGATTACATGCGTCTGACATTTGTCTTCACAGTTTCCAGCCCTACCGAGATATCAAGCGAGTATCACACCTCTCCAATAAACTTTCAAGCTCAAGTCTTATGTCTCATGACCGCTCACCTTACCGCTCGATGTAGACCAGTATAAAGTATCTGCATGTCTTCCTGCATCTTGATTATTGATCCCCGTCAGGAAGTGAACATTTCCAGTACTGTGCATCAAGAAGATTAACCTTGCTTTCGCCTGCAGTGAATTCGAGCCGGAGAACGACCATCATGCGCATCATAAATGAAAAAAAAATGTAGTGAACGATTTGTGAAGCGCAAAGTAGTCTCGATTCTATCATTCCCATCAGTATCAGTGGTCGTCCGCGCCCGGCCACCCTATCTAATGAGCCGTGTCGCTCCGTCATGTCACGACTGTACCTGCGACTAGCTAGTGTGGACATCGTGCAACCACGAGTGCCAACAAAGCCAGCTCCATTCGACTGAATGATAGCATCGATGAACACCGGACGCCTGGTAACAGCCACAACTTGAGTTGGAATGAAAACATGACGTCTAATGGGCTCACCATTCTCCATAGATCTCCTCTGTCCGTTCCGCTGCATAATCTACCCACGTCCGCGCCAACGCCCCAACATCTGACCACCATTCCGGGTCCCTTTCGTCGCTCGTCGTAATAACACGTGTAGCATTAATTTCTTTTCGTGTGCTCTTGCACCTCGACATCCTGCGCGCAATGACAGACAATGGGGCGAAGCACTGATCCACAGGAAACTCCTCGCATTGCTGGTTGAAGTCGCCATGCCGATGATATGGATCGATATATACTATCAAAAGTTAGATTTGTAGAGCAACCTATGTCCGAAACTTTCACTCACGGGAGGTGTTGGTTCATTCATGGCGCGTCGGGCATGCGCATCGGCAATCTTTCCATGCTTGCAGTCCATCGCATGTGTTGGCCTACAAATCTCCATGCGGGAGAATACAGTCTCGTGTGTGATGAGCGCTTATATAGTGAAGAAAATTGAAGCATAATATGTGATCGTACGGAGGAAGAGGAATCCTCGTGCTGAGGAGACGTCGTGGTTCAGAAATCTCGATGCGCTGTTGAACGATTTCCCAGACAGTCCAACAACCAACATCATCGAGAACCCGACTTTCTGGATCCTTGACTTCGTGCCATTGAAGCAAGTGGATCCCTATGGCTTGACCGAGTCGAGGGACGTCAAATACTTCCCCGAAAACAAATGGAAGTGCGCTTGGGTCGATATGGTTAGAGAGGAACTTTGGGATTATGGGTATACGTTCTGTTATGAGAGCGAGGTATATCAAATCGCCCTAGTTCTTGTAAGGAACCGGGACGACGTCGGAAGTGGTTCGTTGACTTACTCTTGCATCATGCTGCGCTGGCCTCTCCTGCCCATTACGATCGAGTCTAGGAAGTACTGAGAAATCAAATACTCGAGAGTCCTAGTAACTTTGGCAGAAATAAGCTCGATGCAAATCGATAGCTACAATACATGACGACCACATACCTTGTGATATAGATCGCTCTCAATACACTTGTCTTGGATCTGGTGTATAACGTCATGGACGTCTTTTCGGATGAGTTCATGATCATTTTGCTAGGACGTATTTGAATATTTGTAAAACCATTCACAACAAACAATAATCACTCACCCAAATCATCTAAATTATCAAGACCTGGAGCAATTAGCGTAGAATCGATAGGGATTCCTGAGAACATAAGATCAACATGTTTTTGCAGGCTGAGTCAAGCGATGATGGGAACCTAACGATGCTTCAACTAGTCCTTGTCTTGCACCGGTTTACAGCGCCCAGTAATGGGCGTGAAATGTGCTTTCATCTCGACCAGATGCATAAAGGAATATCATCTTCGCTCTACGCCACCATAACCACCTGATTTTCACGTGCGGATAAAATGAGGACATGGACGCAACGGACTCCGAGTGTTCGAATGCGCCAAACGTTCATTTTGATGGGTAACCTTGCCTACTGTCACAGTGCTTTGCTGCATTTTCACTCGTTGCGAATGCGAGAGAAAAGTCAGAGCTAAGAGGGTGAGTGATGCAGAAGGAAGATGAAACAACACTAGAGATCAGCACATGAAGGATAATATGGGCACGGAGTACCTGGCTGCAGGGACTGCTTGAATGCCAGGCGTAGTGTGATTATGGGAGTCCTGTCAACGTTTAAGTTAGCTGCGAGTTATGATTATTGATCAGTACTTTCACTAGTGTCACATAGCCAATTCCGCTCGAATAATTACATTGACTTTCGTCACATAGCACGCGAATTAAGAAAGAAATTGCCCAGAGTAGATTTCAAGGTACGACTTAACGATGAACCGAAGATGGCGAAAATTATGGAGATACTGCTTCGAGTCAGTAAAGATATCATAACAAGTTCGACGATATGACTGAAGTATTCGAGAGACATGCAAAAACGCGCTAGCAGCAGACACAGGACTTTCCGCCTCCATGTTCGCCAGGGTCTGTATGTACTGCTACTGCTTGCTGGTGTTGTTGCTGTTGCGTGTCAGGGTCCGGTTCAGTAGTATCGAAATATTCATCAGGTACGATGTCCGGGTCTGGGCCAGGAGCACCCGCAGCAACATGACGCTGTAGATCTACGCATTAGAAAACCAGGATACGCTGATAAGAATCGACCTGGCCCACCTCTTTAGCCTTCGTGAATGGAACATCAACAACGGGGGGCGTTGCATGATGGGGTGACCGGGAGAATAGGTGTTGTAAATGAGTTTTGATGGTGATGGTGACAGCGACTGGTGGTGAGGTGGTGGGTGGTGTAGGGGCAGGGGCTTCCTGAGGCCTCCTCGTCATAGCGAGTCTGACTCTTTTGAGGCGCCCAGGGCGTTGTTGAAGTCTTGGCCTGGAAATCTGAGAATGCTGTGATGAATTATGAGTAAGAGAACAGAAGGATACGCTCTTGCACGCACTTGATGCGTTCTATAGAAGAAATTGGGATCTGCATCATAGCCATCTTGCTCTTGCCCGGGGATCTCTGCCTGCATAATAGTCAGTATCGAAAGAGGTAAGGAAAGAGGCACATACACCAAGAATACGGTCGTTGTCCGCGGCGAGCGTGCTGCATTTCTCCTTGAACTCTGAGTGACGTGCGGGTGAGCATGATAGTCGTGGGTGACACGACGGAAGACTTGCCGTTGGACCAATCGAGACAGCTGGCCTTCGCGATGTCGTCGATGGCGCCCATCATGTATTTGTGTGCTTCGAGGGCTTCGTCGAGTTTTCCTGCCGAAAAGAATGCCTGACACCGTTTCTGGTGTGTAGTTAGCAACAAGGACTTGAGATCCCAGCCGAAGAGCTGGACAAAGCACTAGGTTATGGAAAGCATTATGTATGCATCATCTTGACACACCATAGTCAAGTCCTCGTACATTTGAGGCATGAATTTTGATGAGAAAGCGCCCGAGTTGACAGCGGTGGTGAAGTGATCGGCGGCTTCGTCGTGACGCGCGCCATCGAAAGCTTTGATTCCGAGCTGAACACGTAGATATGTCTATTGTGTAAGTTGAAAAGATCAGGATTGATGATCGAGTGTGGCCACATGATACTTACTTCCACGACACGACGCGCGAGAGGATCGACATTGGGACAAGCGACAGCCAGGTCTTTGATGAGCAGCATTGCTTCCTCGTGTTGATCTGCGTTGAAGAGTGCGATGGCCTGGAATACCAGATGAAGCAAATGGCATGGGAGATGAATTAAATGTACCTTGATCAGGAGAAGAAATTGGTTGGTTTCTGAATCTTGGTTGGTGAACATGGATGCGACGTCGAATGCTATCCTTGCTTCCCGGACGTGACCTTTTCCGCAGAGGGCGATGCCTTTGGAGATGAAGCCTATCAATGACGGCCCAATGTTGATTGACTGTGTCACGGATGAAAGTTAGCCGGGGGACAATGATGGGTGAGTCAATTTCACCTTGATTGCATCATCAAGAGCGTTGTCCCAGTCGTGCTTCCGGGCCATAACGAACGAACGATGGGCATATGAAATAACGTCGTTGGCGTTGGTGTGGATCTCTTGAGTGAGGAGCTCTTCAGTGATAGACAAGTCCCCAGCTAAACATGCATCGCGGGCTGTTGTGATATCAAGGATCTGCACGAAAGATGCTCGAATTGTGTAATGAGAGTCAGAAATGGAAACTCGCCTGTGAATAAACGTTCTTCGGTACTACCCACTCTGAGATCTGATTGTCATAACCTCCGCTGAGGATGTGCTTGCCGTCCACAGAAAACGTGACACATATCGTGGGAGATGAATGCTGGAAGACGGCGATGGTTCGTTGATCTGAGAGCCGCCAGAGACGGACATGCTTGTCATCAGATGCAGAAGCGACGAGGCTGCCAGTGGGATGAATGGCAATGGCGTAGATATAATCAGTGTGGCCTTCCCAGGGATGACCGACCTGCTGCCAGGTTGATGTGTCCCACTCTCGTATGGATCTACCGCCTCCTGAAAGAAGGCGTGTGCCATCGGGCGTCCACGCGAGTGACGTCTTCCATGATAAACTGAAACTTGTCAAAGATGCGACGCGTTCCCTTGTGCCTGGATTATAAATTTGGATATTCTTGTCTGTTGCGATGGCAAGAAGTTCACCAGAAGGCGAATATCGAACGCAGAAGACAGAACTGCCACACTTGATTGGATCTCCTTGCATCTGCCACGTTTTGGTACTCCAAAACTTGACCGTCTCGTCCCATGAACCAGTGGCCAGCACCATTCCATCCGGAGAAAACGCCACCGAGCTGATCTGTCTGGAGTGGGCTTTGATGGGTTGGGTGATGGATTCGCCAGTTTCTCCGTGCCAGGCGATGACTTCTCCACCAAAATCACCACTTGCTATTATTTGACCGTTTCGTGACACCGCCAATGCCTGCACCTCCCTGCTATGCCCTTCCATCTTCTTCAACACAACACCTGTCTCCAAGTCCCAAAGACGAAGTGTCTTGTCGTACGAACCCGTAATCATTCGTCGTTTATCGGGGAACACTGCGACTGCATTTATGTTCTTCTCATGATCTTCAATAGTTCGAATGGGTGTGGTGCTTGGAATGAGCTGTGACATTTCACTGGAGGTTGATGGTTGAGCACGGCCGAGGGATTGTGGGTGTCCTTCTCTAAGTTACAGAAGTGCGTGTATTATGCGTTTTTATGTTGCTTCACCACGCTAACCATCCTCGTCTCCATAGACGCCCAAGACACGAGGCAGTTCGCCATCACCGTCTACTCACAACCAGTCATAACCGACTGCACTGGCTACATGCGTCTGACATTTGTCTTCACAGTTTCAAGCCCTACCGAGATATCAAGCGAGTATCACACCTCTCCAATAAACTTTCAAGCTCAAGTCTTATGTCTCATGACCGCCCACCTTACAGCTCGTTGTAGACTAGTATAAAGTATGATACTGCATGTCTTGGTGCGTTTTTATTGTTGATCCCCGTCAGGAAGGGAACGTTTCCAGTACTGTGCACCAAGAAAATTAACCTTGCTTTCGCTTGCAGTGGATTCGAGCTGGAGAACGACCATCATGCGCACCATAAATAAATAAAATACAAGAATATTGTAGCGAATGATTTGTGAAGCGCAAAGTAGTCTCGATTCTACCATTCCGATCAGCATCAGTGGTCGTCCGCGCCCGGCCACACCCATCTAACGAGCTGAGTCGCTCCGTCATGCCACGACTGTACTCTGCGACTAGCTAGTGTGGACATCGTGAAACCACGAGTGCCAACGAAGCCAGCTCCATTCGACTTAATGATAGCATCGATGAACACCGGATGCCTAAAAAATCATATGGTTCCTTGAAACCTTTACTGCAACCTTCGCGCAGCAGTTATCGAGGCTCTTGATCGCGAACAAGCACTATGATAGGCGCAGCACTATCAATGACTCTCTCTAGCTCCAGCGGCCTACTGTGTTCTACCATCCCGTCGTTGTGGAATAGGAACTTATGGTTTGGGGTAAGGTTTCGATCTGTATCGATCATAGTGCTCTCACCAGTCTTTCTTGTGGCACTGCATATGCACGGCGTCAGCGCTTCAGACTTCAAAGCTTCAGTGTCGTTCCAGTGGCAAGGCCTACCTCTGGTGAGCAATACAATACTGAAAGCGATTGTGTCACACTCGATGAACTCTCACAACAGTATTTAGATATACGACTACTGACTAAGCTTCGAGCAACATTGTGTCCATTTCGGTTTCACACTGCGTACATTCCAAGCGAATCTTGTTCCGACTCTGCGCTTTGAGGTATCCACTGGTAGCTGCTAGAGCACGGAAAGTATTGTCTTGCTCTAGATCAATCACACATATGATAGCATTTGGAATCGCAGAAGAGTCATTCGTGTCAGTCATGTTTTCGCAAAGGCTGTGGGGAAGCTGTTGAAGATAATTTTGGTGCACTGAACCGTGGTACTGTAATCGACTATCTGCAACGTGAAGCGCCGAAGTAGTCCCTATTATAGACGTCATGGTTCATAACGGGCCGACCTCGGCCTCCGTCTTTCCAGATGCAATATTTGCAATCTAGGCCAATTCCACATGGATGGTCAATTGAAGGGACCCATGATATATCCCGCGTCTCAAGATCTCATGTCTCTCACACAGCTGCTATATTAACGAGCCTCATTTGATAGACTAATGCCTATATTTCCAGATAACGTTGCCTACCCCACTGATGAATAGTACCACGGGCACTGTCGACTTCAAAGTCGGTGACGAGACATACCAAACCTGGTACAACATCGTCGGTGACCTCAAGTCAGGCAAACGGCCACTCGTCACGCTCCATGGAGGTCCCGGGATGTCTCACATCTACATGATATCGCACACCGAGATTTATTCTCTATACGGCATCCCAGTCATCTTCTACGATCAACTCGGCATCGGAAAATCCACCCATCTTCGTGACAAACCCGCCGAATTCTGGACCCCAGAACTATTCATGGACGAACTCGACAACCTTCTCGTGCAGCTTGGTGTCGAGAGCGACTTTGACCTTCTGGGGCACTCGTGGGGAGGGATGCTGGCTGCTGACTACGTCGCCCAGCGCCAACCTCCTGGCCTTCATCGTCTAGTCATATCCAGCTCTCCACCCTCGGAGCAACTGTGGGACGAGAGTATGCTGGGATATCTGGAAGCGTTTCCGGCAGAGTTTAAGGAGATGGTGTTGAAGCATGAGAGAGAAGGCACCGTCTCATCTGCGGAGTATCAAGCAGCCATCCAAGTTTTCATGAACAAGCACACATGCCAGACGATGCCCTGGCCCGAAGAGCTGGTTGCTTCGTTTGCTTCCGTAGAAGAAGATCCCACCGTGTCGAATGCCATGTAAGCATCCCAACCACTCGAATTCCGGAGGACTCTGAGCTGACTCCTGAAATTTAGGTCAGGGACCGCACAGTTCCACTCGACTGGTTCATTGAGAACTTGGTCAGTGATCGACCGCCTTCATCGTATTCCATGCCCCACACTCGTCACGAATGGGCCCGAAGAGGGAGCTCAGGACTACGTTATTGCTCCTTTCATTGAGAAAATACCTAAAGTTAAGTGGGTCAGGTTTGCGAAGAGTCATATTGCGTTCTTCGAGGATAGGGATTATTACTTCAAGGCTATCGGTGATTTCTTGAGGGTGGACTGACAGTGTTCGTTTCGTTGGAATTTGACCTTTGGAAGTTTTTACTACTCGTCTCGGGAGTGTTTATAACGAATACATACCAAAATATACTTCGATGCTTGGTGATAAGACCATGATACGGGAAGAGTGGCACCGCACATACCCCTGCCACACCAGGGTTCATTTTCTTTTCGCATTATGACCACGTTGGAGCTCGATCCAATGCTGATGAAACAGCCGTCGGCGGGATGTCGAGAATTAAGCCTTGAAGTGACCTAAAAGTCACTTCACGTCAACGTCGACATCAAATGACACCTATCAATGACGATGTTGACACACATGACTTGCGAGTGTCAACCGTTCTGGCCCTAGATCGGTTGTTAATCGACAGCCTTATGCCAGTTACAAATTCTGTGTTAGACTTGGCAGTGTGCGAGTCAGAAGAATAAACCAATCATAAGCGATGCGGTACATGAGGCATACATAATATTGAAAGTCTTTATTGCGGGCGTCCCGTCAGGTTGCAAACTCATTTCATACATCTATATTGCAAGAAGGATCACATTTCTGCCCACATCACCGGCCCCATCACGACGCCTATAGTCCATATCTATACCATAAAAATCAGTCAACATGTTCCAAAATACTTATTGAATAATCTTACGACGTTCAGCGCTTTAACCAAAAGCAACGGGTATTCATAAAACTGCGGAGCATATTTATTCCCAGGTCTAGGATGGGTGAACAACACCCAGATGGAGTATACCGCTATGGCGATCGAATTGCGCGCCAGCGATGACGGAGATTTCAGGATCCTGGAAATTCCAGAACCAGATCAGCACGATCGACGATTATCGATATATGCATTACTGACCCGGCTGCTAATGACATGGGTTCGTCAGAATACTTGGCACCTTTCCCATAAAACTTGAATGCTCCTTCCTGCATAATGTCAAACGCCTCGCCTACGATCATAAGCCTTCAAGCATTCGACGGCTGATATTGACGTACCATGGGCCGCGAATATCCCAGCCCAGCTCATGCTCATGGTATTGATGGTGGATGCGAGCGGTTTTCTCATGTGGTGCCACTTCTTGAGGACAGCCGAGATTTCATCCCAGTTTTCAAAGCTCTCGACGTGGGCCAGAAGATCAGAGAGGATGACTACGTCATTCAAGGCGACCGTCATTCCACCCGCAGTTAGCGGGTGACGCATATTCAACGAATCTCCCAGTAGAAACACGCCTGCCTTGCTACGTTCTCCCTGCTTTGTGGGCGGAAGATAATAATGTGGTGCTCGTCGCACACGGGACGTTTCTAGAGCAGTGAGAATAGGCGCGCGGATCGACAATGGAAGCTGAGGAACAATGTCGCATAGTATATGCTCCTGCAATATTGATGGTAAGTGGGGGCGATCACGACCGCACAATAAGGCAGAATTACGAACCTTGAGATCTGGCGGCGACTCCTTCAATTCGACCAGCATACGATGCTCATTGTTGGGGAGCTCAAAAAGGATGACTGGTCCAGCGCCTTTCAGTACAAACATAGTGGCATACTGAGGCAGTGGCAGCTTCAGGTCTTTCAAAATCAGACCCGCCAAGTAACCCCTTTGCGAAGGCTCATACGGCATGCTTCCGAGGACGGCAGTTCTGAACTTGGATGAGGAGCCATCCGCGACAATGACGAGGTCAGCAAAATATGACTCTGGCTGACCACCTGCTTTGGAGGCATGAACACCTATTATGCGATGTGTGTCCTCGTTCTCGATGAGATTGATTACTGTAGTCTCGATCACGTCAACATTGGGCGCCCGCCGTGCACGGTCGCGCAAGGCCATGACAAACGCTCCATGCTCAAAAGCTCGCGCGTCATGGCCTTCAGGGAACGAGGCGCAAATGCCCTGCTCCCCTCGCAGAACGTGAAAACCTAACAAAGAAACAGAGCCAAGATCTTCAAGGCATGACTCCAGACCAAGCTGCTTGAGCGCGGTGACGCCTCCAGGCTGGAGCATTTCTGCGACGATACGGTCTGGCTTCGACAAGGAACGCTCAAGTAGAGCTATCCGCAAAGGAGCACGATGCTTATCAGACGTCTGTGTGGCAAGGGCATGGGCAAGAGCTGGGCCTGCTACA
The DNA here is from genome assembly GCF_016647745.1 of Suillus plorans. Lineage (NCBI taxonomy): Eukaryota > Fungi > Basidiomycota > Agaricomycetes > Boletales > Suillaceae > Suillus > Suillus plorans. Next base: position 51,627 of record NW_024537488.1, read on the forward strand.
CCGGCACCGACGATGAGTACGTCGTAAGAAGAGAGCATGGCAGGATGGACAATCATGAGAGGTGAGGCTCACCTGGTATTTATCAGAGAAGAGTCATGTCACATAGATCGTCTCTCTTCAGGTAATATCTGCGCCATGCCAGTGAGTAGGATAGTTCAAAAGTATTCACTGCGGAAAATCTTACGATTCTTACCTGTCGACTGAAGATCATTCGACACAAGTTGGACAGTCTGATATCCGAATACTGTCGATTGTGATATGGCGCTTTCTCTCTTCGGTTGTCATATTTATAGCACATTGGTGCATATAAATCATATCAGAGCGATGCGTTTAAGTTCAGGAAGACCGAGAGTTGCGGAAGCTGTTATTCCCCTAAACCCCTGAGGGCATCCGGGAATTGTTAATACCGAGAGGTAAAACCCAGTAAGGTCTGACTGTGCTGGAAGTAGCTGGGCTAGTTGAGAAACGCTCATTTTAGTGGTTTAGGAAAAAGCACTGATGAGCCTGGATCCTGGATACGAAACGGTTCAATTAGCACATTTACGAAGAAAAGAACCGACGAAGTAACCAGGAACGTGTCGAAAATAGCATCAGAGTGCATCGAGGTTGGGGGAACGGAACTAGGCCTGCGTTACGAGTAGTAGTCTTGTCCCGTCAACCTGGAAATAATCAATAAGAACAGTGATGGAAACGACGACGAACGAACCTACGAAATTGCGTACTTTGTCATTGTAGTTCTTGATTGAGTAAACGGATAAATGTGAACGAGGAAACTGAGCTGCGTACCTTCCACCAGCGCTCTTGGCTTGAAGTCTGAGACTGCCGCAGAAAATGTACTTACTAGGTGTCAGTCTTCCAGTTGCCGGCCCGACAAGAAGACGCAGTTAATGTTGCTGAGCGAGATAAGTACTGACTGGGTGAGAGAACCGTCATCCGATGAAACGCTGGATAAAAACGGCAGGTTGGGGCTTCAAAGCACTCCCACGCTGTTATTTAAAGTTTGTATGTTTTTGCAATTGCGTCGTAACGCTACGTTTGGCCAGGCGCTCTTAATTGAATGTTCCTGACTTCCGGTGCCTACTAACCTGTGCATCGCCATCCCTGTACCTCTATTCACCGAGTCCATGTCACCCACACGCCTACTGGCAGCTGTACCCATAGCCGTCACTTGCACCTACTCAGCTATTGCCAATACACCACATTATTGTTTACTCTGCTCTGCAACTCACTCCTTCGACACTTGCTATCAGTTACTTTCTACTACAAATCTCTCCCAACGCTACCAACTCCTTTTTTGGCCCACAACACTCTTGCTATTGGCACACCCTATAGAAAATCACTGACCACGAACAGGCCAACAAACGCTATCGCAATAAGGAACCGAGTGTGCAGCACCGTGGACTTCCGAGACAGAAGGAGCCTAGGAGAAGAATAGAGTTTTTCAGGCGGCATAGTGACATGGTATGTTAATTTTCGCTATCGTAGATTTATCCTACAACGCCCATCACTCCGGTTTTTCTAGGAACCGAGACCCGCTTTCATCTTCCATTCACTGCCTTCCTTGCTTTCATTCTTCCCATGCTTTGGCGCCTGCCAACGCATGTCCCAGTACCTACCGCTACCTCACGACAGCAAACGCGATCCACCAACACCTCTGCCAGCTATCACGCCTGCAGTTCACGCCCCGTACGATCACCCTCACACCTCTTCATCGCCTTACACCCTTCAACAGTGAACCTCGGCACCGATTTTCGATCATGAATGCATGAAATAGAGCCCCGGTTGAGACCAACCGCTCCCCACAAACACACATCCATTCTCAACGCTCCGCCAGCTTTTGACTTTCCCATTGCTTTCAATGCTCGATCCACTGCCTCCTGCAGGTTCCTACACCTTCCACTGCCTCTCGCAGCTTTTTCATGACCTAGTACACGGAGTCCAGATTTATCTTGGTGAACTAACATATTTAAGGGTCATGAAGTAGGACTACAAATGTATTACAGAGATAATGAAATCATGCAAATTGACAATATATACACTATCGCCGCACAAGGAAAAAACGTATCCTTCTCCTTCAATGAATCCCTTGAAGCGCTTCACAAGTATACGAAGTCCGGACAGCCATCTTGCTAGTTCCGCCTTTTCTCAATACAAGTTGCAGACATCGACATAGTGGAAATGTCCGTATTCGAAATGAGAGTTCAGAAGGCAAGAGGAGCGCGATTTGGGACATTATCACGTAGCCATCATATAACGAATCGAGTGACATTTCATCTCCAAAGAAGAAACATCGTCTATTCAACACTCCAGTTTACGCTATCTACAAGGTATTTCCCCACCAACAAAACGTATCATTGTCACAGCAAGTCCAGCCTGAAGAAACGGTACCTGGGAACGCGGAAGAGTGCAGAGCGTTTATAGGGAAAATCAAAAATCTGAACCTAGACTTCAGCAAACAGTCGCAATAGAATAAGTTACGCTCCACTTACTGTTCTAATATGCATGGCAGAGTCAAATTCCACTTTGATTATGGAGGAATTATCAGCTCTGGGCTCAGTCATCACACTTTCAGTGCGCGGGTCCGCCAAGAAGCAGTAGTGTATCAGAGCACGATGCCATAGACTGGCTGCACGAATATTGTCGGTAGGACCAGGCTTGCATGCGGGAATACGAATACACGACTTACTTCGCACAATACCACGGAATTTATCCTCTCCGACAAGGACGTGGATGCCCCTGTCCCAGTCTCCAGGACCACCAGGAATGTAGGGTGCCACATGATTTTCCTTGCATACCATTTTAGCCTATTTTCAAGAAAGCCCGAGATGCCCACCTTCAGATAGGTGATCTCCGCATATCCCATGGGATTGCCGTTCCAGCTCATCATTACAGGCAGAACACCAGGGTCGTCCATTATTTCCGTCATATATGCTCGGTGTTTCTCCAGCGAGCCGCGTTCTCCCCACCCCTTTTTCACTCGCTCTGAATTATGCCAACGATGAAAGAAGTCTAGATGCTCTGAAGTATTCGATCCGCTGCGGAGATCAAAGTACGTGAATTCTAGAGTCTCCCCTATGGATGGACAAAATCGCCTAAAAAGCATTTCTCCTGGTTCAGGCTTTGGTGGACGAAGGGGGTGCCCGGAAATGACAGTGGGTGTACGGGTGAATGACGGGATGAAGGGAAAAGGTGCAACTGAAAATGATGATGGAGGTAGCCAGCCGCGATTATGGTATCCTTGTGTTCCTGCACCCTGCCAGAACGTGGCTCTGTGCAAGTATATTTCCTCTGTTGAAGCTGTAGGCGCATGTGCTGTACGCCCGAGACCGGATCGAAGTAAATACGAGCGTAGCTCCTCGCTATTATTGATTTTCTGAGACAGGACAACCGGGATGGTCTCTTGATTGTGGTACAGCGTAAAGAGTGCGTACACAGTCGCCCACATATCTTTCACGGATATGTCGTCCTGTAGCGAGCTGACCTGGGAGGAAGAAAGGATCTCGATGACCTGAAAGCTTGGTACATGTGATGCGGTATTTTCGAACTGCGTGCCGACAGCTGAAATGACGAGCTGCGCGGTCCGATCGAGTAAATGATACTCACACACAATCAATCCATCGATGTGAATGAAATTCGTCGGCGATACAGAGTCTGCCTTGGCGGTCATGACCGCACCATCTGGCAAAATGAAGTTGTCCACCTTCTGGTCATCACTAACAAAAATGTCTGTGAGTGCATTTTGTATGGCTAGGAGACGTTGGGCAGCACGAGTCATCGGTTGCGGTTATGAGAGCTCGGCGGGCGAAACCGAGAGCTAAAAAATGTAGTCTCAGTTTATACCTAGAAAATATACTAATAACGAGTTAGTAAAATATGTGGCTAATATGAGAGAATACTCACATCTCAGTCGAGATGTTCGTTCGTCGCCGTGTATCATTTATACTACTGTGCTAACACGAATTCCGGGTATTAATTCGCGGCTAAAATATCTAATCCTTTGAAGGCGGCGGCGGCGGCGGGCTATCAGAGAACCTGTGGGAAGAAGATATCGTCATTTTTTCGTCACATTGGAATATAAAGCAATATCCAACTATGTAAAAGCACCACAATCAGCATAATCCCCAGCAAGAACTCACCAGTTTACTGATGCGCCCTTGTTGATCCGGAGTCCAACTCCACCATCACTGGGCATGCCTGTGGTCAGATCACATAGTTAGAAACAATGGCGTGGTTATAATGGCAAAAGTTCATACGTCATCATCAGTTGCCGTCTGGCCTCTTTCCTCTGCCAAATGAGGGTTTGAACGACTTCGCTTCAGGAATCCCTGACACTTCTTCCGAGGAGGGTTGTTTTCACTCATCAAGTAAGTTACTGTTGGAAGGACGGCTGGGTGAGTCTTAAGAGGTTTCTTGGAGAAGGTAATGGATGGTACGCATGGTAAACAGGCAGCTGCCGAAGATGTGTTTTGAAGCGCCCATTACCCATTGGCTGGACTAGTATATCTGATGTACTCGACGAGATGCATGGAGGGAGGGTGTCGTATTATACCAACCCGGACACCGTATAATATTTAGTATTGAATCGTAACGGCGCTCGGCCGCGCCAGTCCTCGACACTTCTGTATTTGTACAGAATTCGGATTCGCGTTCACACGGCCTTCATGGAGGTTGAAATCGTCAATGAACAACAGATGGAATAGAAGTGCTGTCATGGACAGTTAAAGAGTAGTCGGTCGTGTTGAAGACGTGCCTTGGAAGAGTCACATCAAGTTATCAGACAAAAACAACCAGTGCACCGCGGTCTCTCCATGCCGCATCAACAGAAGTGGAATGAAACATCTGCATCAAGCTCAATTGGGGTCAGTCCGCCGTGTTGAAGACGTAACTCGAAGAGTAACTAGAGAATATCAGAAACAAACATGCAATGTTGCGTTCTGATACAAACAGCTCCGATCATGATTCATAATGCTGTGTAGGAATTCCGAGGCCATCATCAGCTTGATTATCGGCCAGTGATGTCACATATTTGCAATACAGGAACTCTCTCTTGTAGCTCCTCGGATCATGTCAGCTCCAAGAAATCGAAAACCAAGGAGAAAAATCCACATACCTGCCGGCAAGCTACACTGTCATCTTCTGTTCTATATGTTTTGAAGCGCTCGCAAGTCATAAATGGGCTGTTGGTGAGCTGCACTTACTAGTTTACCCCAATGGCTTTAGAATGAAAGTTTTTCCACGCCAAAGCACCGCATCAAGACTAGTGAGCACTGAGCTACGCTTTCGCTACTACTTCCATTGTGTTTCGAACTTTATCATTTTAAAGCCATACTAAGTGCAAGATATATGCCATAATTGACTATTTTTGAAAGATATGGTTTGCGCCCTTCTACATGCTGTTCTATCCACATGGCTGCCTCGTAGATCGCCGGGCGGAGGCACAAAACTATATATGACTTATGTGCTATTCAACAGCCTTTTGTATTTGCAACAACAACTGCATAATGTCATCCTCGCTCACCACTGCTCAGAAAGATGGTAAGTCTCATCGACTTGACTTGCTATGTCGCTGCAGTTGATGCTCGTTCAAGTCTTAAACATGGCCATGCCTCTTGTCGCGGCCACTGTCACATCATTCCGCTTGTATTGTCGCGCGCGGCAAGGACGTTTGTGGATCGATGACTTATGGGCGACCTTCGCCATGCTATCCATTCTTACCCTAACAATTGCCAATTGGATATACATGGAAGATTACGGTGAGCCTCGTTTTCTTGTGTATGGTACATACCATTGCCTACAGACACCCAGAAAAATATCCCCAGGACACGAGGGTAGCACTGTTTTACATGTATGTTCTCATATATCGTGATGCTTCAGAAACATTAAAGCTGTTTCGGTACCAGGCTCGTCGTATTATTTCCAACAGTTGTTTGGTACGGCTCCGGCGGCATGTTAAGGCGACACAACTGACACGCACGTTTATAATAGGTGCTCCAGGATATCAATTCTGTTAACAGTTGTACGACTCACAGCACCAGGAACCCTCAGGAAGATCCTCATGCGTACTACAGCGGTCTTCTTCATCTTATGGGCTGTACTCTCTGCACAGGTGTTGTGGACTTGTGAAGATGAGCCCAACTGGAAAACAGAACCACGCCCGCAGTGTAGTCTCGGCAAAAACGTTGCAATAGCGCAGATCATCAGTGAGAGCCAACAGCCCATACGATGCAATAATTTTCTGATTGACATTTCAGCTGATGTTTTTGGAGACACTGTTCTTATCCTTGCCCCATTTCGCCTCATTTATAAAGTCAGATTGACGAAGGCACAGAAAATACGAATACTTGCCATCTTTTCGACATCAATAACCACCACCGTTGTTAGTCTTGTCCATGCATATTACATCTTGTCGGATGAAGGACTGAATGAGGCAATGGCTGCTATGGTCGAGGTATAGTACTATCAGTGCTCAGACAGCGTATATCATTGATCACCTTTTAGACTTCCGTGTCCTTGATTGTCGCGAACTTGAGCGTGGTCGTGGCATTCTTCTTGAGAATGAGCGCAAAAGATGATACACCCTCGCCAGTACCGTGGCAATCTTCACCCGTTATAACCATCGGATCACTGCCTATCAGGCGTCACCGCTTCAATGACCCTCTCGCTACGACTGCGATAGGCATTGATACCACCACGATCAGGTTGACAAATCTCCCTGAAACTTGTCCCAGTGCGCTGAAAAGTGACAACATGGACGAAATCTCTTTGAACAACATAGAGGGAAAGCAGGGCGGCGGTGAATTGTGGGAAGCATAAAAATGTGATCTCCGTTTTACACTACTGGACTTTGGACGGACCGTTATCCGAGCGAAACATTCCTTGCACGGCCTTGTCAGTTTGAGGAGATACAGTGTTCCTGGCTAGAACATTAGGCTATGGCTGATCACAGTCCAAACAGATTTTGCTGCCGTCCATGATGCATCGATCAGTTCGAGCAAGACTTGGGCAGAGTTTGTTTGGTTCAAGTCATGCCACACGTCGTCGGGTCATCAATCTCATCGTTCATAGCGGTTGCGAAATAGCTCATGTAACTAGCTTCATCGTCGACTACAAGAATACTGTGAGCATGGCTTACGCATACATCACTGACGCGTCACCAAAGACGTCATCAAAGCGTCCTTGACAATGATTGGACACCGCGCGCGTACTGTTCACTTATATTTGCCTTAACGCATATTTATACTGAACGCATACTCATGTATTACTATTAGTATCACTTCTCTTTCTGTTCAATCATATACGCTTTAACACATACTGCAGTTAGAATTGTCGTAGTATACTCGGTACAATACCCCACTGCGGCACAGCCCGCAGGGCACGGCGTCTTGCCCGCAAAATCAGAACTTGCGTGTCGGACATGCCCGGACAAGGACACCTGAGTCACTGAGTGATACATTTGTAGTAAGTACTACTAGTGTAATATTAATCTGAGATCACTGAAAGATGATGTTGTCACGTCGCCATCAGTTCCTTCCTGGAGATACCTCAGGCTGGATTCAAGGCTACTTTTATTATCCACAGTGCCGACAAGCTACACTGTCATCTTCTGGGGTCAGCCAACTCTTTCCCGCAGTTATTTGGCTATTAATACTAGGTGCGCGCCTCGATATCAACAGCGGTGATTTCCGATCATACCTACGACGTTCCTGCGGACCCAGTGCGGATGCAGAAGTTACAATGTCAACGGGCCATGATGTCATCAGAACCCTAGGGGGAAAGAACGCATCACTCTTCGCGCCAAATACATCTGATCAAAAAATACTCATATCCGATGGATGAATATACAACGTCATCCTGGATCATTCAATTCATCCTCCGTTGAACATATGTAGGGTGCGATTGTTCAAGCCGTTGCTATGTTTTTCAGGATTGCGACATGCGTGCGATATTGACGTTGTACACGGTGAGGCATAATCATGCATTACTTTCGGCATGTGAGACAGTCATTGGTGATACGGGCTGAGTGCGAGGAAGGGATATAAACGAGGTAAATAAATAGTCGTGTTCCTCAACTTGACCTGCATCCCCCAGATCCCTTAGATCAAAAAGAACGCGCGAGGCCAAGACACCATGCAAGACACCTTGAAACCTGGTTCAGACAATTTGTCAGTTATCTCTGGTTACGATGTATAGCCACTTACACAACTATAATTCCACCCTGCTCCTGCGATGAGGCCTGCACCAGGTATTCATATATTACCCTGGCGTGGTGCATGGAAACTACGTACCGGCAAAGAAAGAGAAACTATGTTCATAATCGAAATTACTTGAAACACTGTCAAGTGGGACATAAAACGAGTCATAACCCGGATGACGTACCAAGAAGTGACAGTGCATATAGCAAACTTCCCTTCAACAAGGTTGACGCCACTCTACCGATGGAGCGTATACCATCAGACCGTAGTCGTATTGAATGATACATTGTAAGAGTAATCACTACTGAACATGATTCGTCAGTAGAGCTAACTCGAGGCAGCGTCTTGAATTGCTCACTCAATTCAAACAGTGCTGCGCTACCAAACTTGCCCATTATCAGGTGTTCCATTTTCGTAAAGTCTGAAACCATCTGAGCCGATGTGGGCACACATATGCTTTCGAGCAGAAGCGCCAGAAGTATATCGCAAATGACCATGGCGACGACGATAAGCTTTGAGTTCGATCAAATCACCACTTCAAATAACAAAACATTCAAAGCGTTTACCAAGTAGCTCGCCAATAAAAATAGCTTTATCTTCCTGTTGTTATTCCATAAGGCAAGTATACGCACGAGAAGCAGACCTGAAACATCAGTTTTTCGTCTTTGTTGATGCCAACAAACTAACCTTCTGCGGCGGACATGATAAAAAAGAGGGACGCTAGGATGTATTAGCTGACGTAGAACCAGCGACCCCGAGACCTACTCGCACTAGTTGGATTTAGTGTCACGCACTGTATTGCTTACCATTAGCATCATTACGTTGAATAAGGTTCACATCAAGTCCATACCGTTTCTGCTGAATATGGGCTAAGAGTGACTGGCAGACGACTGCCCCTGAGAACCTTTCCCTAACAATAAAGTGGATTACTCACGATATATTTCGGTGATGATCCATATTACGGGAGCATATCTAGCTAGGATGAACATGACGGTGACAATGTTCCAGCAGCTCATGTTGCTGAACAGACGGACTTCACGTTCAAAAGTCAAAAAATAATCGAGTATCTAATAAAGACAATAAAGTTCTAGCATTCACTCGCGAGAAGAGGACGTGGTTCACTCACCCAGATCGCGGCCGGTGCAACTTTTTCAATGTTTTGAGCACAGACTGGAATGAGGGAAGTAAACCAACAACAAACCCTGAAGATACTGTGAACGAAGTACGAGAGTTAGTTCGGAGAACGAAAGATCAGGCGTCAAGCGCTCATACCTTGAACGTCTGTTGTGTAGTGTGCGACAAAACCATATGTAAGGTATATAGTAGTACGTGCGTGGACTGGCTCGTAGACTGGGTGGATATTTATGATAAGTTCTGATGCTTAATATATAAGTTCTAGACCCAAAGAGCAAGTGCTTGAAGGAGTCTTCTTCGGTCGGACGCGCCATTAATGCCGTGCATCGAGTCGGAGAATCTTCCAAGCGCAGCGTTCAAAGACCGAGCTATGTAATTAAACGTGCAACTCACGGTATATATATATCGATGATTATCAAGAGCTGAGGCTGAAGCCTGACGTTAATCGGGCACTGAGCACTGAGCGCTGAGCTGTGACCTTGGCGCTCGGTCCGGGCGTGTCGCTCGATGATGAATGACTTGTGATACCTATGTAGTCGTACCTTAAGGCTATCACGGAAAGGTTACGAATCCCGACTGATTTAGAAGTCCGAGCGGTGTTTACGTTTACTCTAGTATTATCGGCTTCTGACGCTAGTACTACATAGGCTAGTTTGGATTGAACTCGACAATGCCCCCCTACCTGTAATCTACACCAAGAAGAGGCGGAACACGTTCAGGCGGCTCCTGCAGGAGATCGCCACACACCCTTTCATCCATGTCTAAAGATCATATTCGCGCACAGGTCTACGCTGCGACACACCGTGCCTGCAGGTCTAGCATTGAAATTTTATCACCAGCTTAAACAGCTGAGAACTCCTGGTTTCGCGGACTGCAGACTTGCATTTCATTCCGTGTCACAGAAGTCGGACGGAGGCGTGGTCTAGCCCAGGGTCCATCACGTATCGAATCAAGACAGACGGACTTGACTATGTACCTGCGTGTCACCACTCAAGAGGTCCTTATTCACACATACCGAGAGTTTGTAGTCATCCAACGACGCTACTGCCTGCCGGGTATACCAGTTGTTGTTCGAGTTCTGAGCGGTATGATTCATATTAATATGGGACATAGGTAAATCATGGTAATGTTCTGTCATGATACTCACGAGTCCTCACTCCGAGTCCTGATCATATTATACCGGCCTCGGTCACTGCTACGCCTAGCGAGTATTGTATTGATATACACACCTTCGAAGTTGGTTGCACCTGCTAAAGGTGCCAACTTGAAATTAGTGCGTATCTCTGCTGTAGCTCTCGGACTCGATGCGTCCAAGAAGGCCGTTATACAAGAACAGGAGGACAATTTTGAGGGAAGGGTGGAGCGACAGGAGGAACAGAAGTCTGAAGCTGAAGAGGAAGAGAGGATGGAAGAGGTAGAGGGGAGGGCGCAAAGGGTGAACTTGAGGGAGGAAGGAGATGCATGGAGGGAGTGTGTCGTATTATACCAACCCGGACACCGAACGAGTTCTATAATATTTAGCAAAAGGAGATCATAGCAGACAGAGAGATCGAACCATTGCAAAACGGGTGGCGCTCAGCTGCCAGGAGCTCGCACGTGGGGTAGACACGAATTGGTTCCGCGGGATCAATCACTCTGTGCTTATATATACTAGTCCACACCCGTTCTGCCTTCGGCACAGGAAGCAAAAAAGAGTGCTTCGCACTCTTTTTTTAGCTTCCTGGCCTCAGCTTCATCCCAATAATTCAGAAGGCTCCTGATGAGCATTGTTCCTTTGTCACAGGAAGCCAAGGAGGGCTGCGCCCTCCTTTGGCTTCCTGGCCTCAGGCTGCATCCTAATAAATTGTGTATTTTGAATAAGATCACACCTCAATAGTGTATTTTGAAAAAGAGGCACATTTATGAGCACCATTTGAAAAAACTAAAAGTACAATCTACCACACCATGTAAAAGTACATAGTACATTACTGTACATAAGATCAGTCAGTTCTACATTATTTGAGCAGGATTTTGACAAAAGTAAAAATACAATCTACTACACAACATAAAATTACAAAATATGTAACAGTATCATTGAATGTATTCATTTTCCCATTTTTCTGTGCCTCCCGTCTCCCGTCTCCCATCTCCCGTCTCCCGTCTCCCGTCTCCCGTCTCCCGTCCTCTGGTTCTCCCAGTTTCCCATTCCCATTCTCCATTTTTTGAGTCTCTCAGTGGCCTTTTTCTCCCTTCCATTATTTTTTCATTACCTTCTGTCATTCATCCCCCAATCTCTTTTATTTCATATTTGTTTTCCCATCTGTAATTGTATTATATGTTGTTCTGTTATTTGCTGTATGTATACAAATACTATCATAACAATTACAGTAGGGAAAAAACTCAAATATAATCACATATCTGCCTTGCCTGGACCCTGCTCAAACACATCTTTTTTTCATTATTTAATGCCATGTACATATACAGATACCAAGGTCATGCTAACTTCCCAAAGGGCGACGCTATTTGAGTCGGCGCTCGAAAACACGTGACAAAGCCACGCGAGTTTCCAAAAAGAGGTTTAAGCGAGCTAAGCGTTCCCATGTGGCCTTTAGCGAAATAGGCGAAATAGGCGAAAGCCATGCGAGCGCCCGTGCGTTTCCGAAAACCATCGTACTTTACTTCTTAGATTAGAATGTGAACCCTTCAACTAACGCGCAGACCTCCGACAGAAACTCTCTCCTTACTGGACATGTAGTGGCAGATACCTGAATTCAAGGCTGCTTTCATTATCCACAGTGCCGACGAGGTACACTGTCATCTTCTGGAGTCAGTCAATTATTTCCCGTAGTTAGTATTTGGCACGGTTCTGGCGGCATGTTAAGGCAACGCGACTAACGCGTAATAGATAGGTGTGCGCCTCGATATCAACAGCGGTGATTTCCGATCATACCTGCGGGCCCAGTGCGGATGCAGAAGTTACTACAACGTCAACGAGCCATGATGTCCTAGGGGGAAAGGGCGCATCAATCTCCACGCCACCAAATACATCTGATCGTAAAATACTCATATCCGATTGTATATGAACATACAACGTCATCCTGGATATTCAATGTATCCTCCATTAAACGAGATATGTAGGGTGCGATTATTCGAGCGGTTAGTAGGATTGCGACATGCGTGCGTGCGATATTGACGGTGTACACGGTGAGGTATGATCATGCATTACTTTCGGCATGTAAGACAGTCATTGGTATCATTTGTGATACGGGCTGAGTGCGAGGAAGGGATATAAACGAGGTGAATAAGTAGTCGTGTTCTTCATCTTGACCTGTATCCCCCAGATCCCTTAGATCAAAAAGAACGCGCGAAGCCAAGACACCATGCAAGACACCTTGAAACCTGGTTCAGACAATTTGTCAGTTATCTCTGGTTACGATGTACAGTCACTTACACATCCATGATTCCATCCTTCTCCTGCGATGAGACCTGCACCAGGAATTCATATATTACCCTGGCGTGGTGCATGGAAACCACGTACCGGCAAAGAAAAAGAAACTATGTTTATAATCGAAATTACTTGAAACACAGTCAAGTGGGACACAAAACGAGTCATAACCCGGATGACGTACCAAGAAGCGACAGTGCATATAGCAAACTTCCATTCAACAAGGTTGACGCCACTCTACTGATGGAGCGTATACCATCAAAGCGCAGTCGTATTGAATGATACATTGTAAGAGTGATCACTACTGAACATGATTCGTCAGTAGAGCTAACTCGAGGCAGCGTCTTGAATTGCTCACTCAGTTCAAACAGTGCTGCACTGATAAACTTGCCCATTATCAGCTGTTCCATGTTGGTGAGGTCTGAAACCATCGGAATCGATGCGGGCACACATATGCTTTCGAGCAGAAGCGCCAGAAGTATATCGCAAATGACCATGGCGACAACGATAAACTTCAAGCTCGGTTAAATCACCACTTCGAATAGCAAAACGTTCAAAGCGTTTACCCAGTAGCTCGCCAATAAAAATAGCTTTATCTTCCTGTTGTTATGCCATAAGGCAAGTATACGCACGAGAAGCAGACCTAGAACATCAGTTTTTCTTCTTTGTTGATGCCAACAAACTAACCTTCTGCGGCGGACATGATAAAAAAGAGGGACGCTAGGATGTATTAGCTGACGTAGAACCAGCGACCCCGAGACCTACTCGCACTAGTTGGATTTAGTGTCACGCACTGTATTGCTTACCATTAGCATCATTGCGTTGAATAAGGTTCACAGAAAGTCCATACCGTTTCTGCTGAATATGGGCTAAGAGTGACTGGCAGACGACTGCCCCTGAGAACCTTTCCCTAACAATAAAGTGGATTACTCACGATATATTTCGGTGATGATCCATATTATGGGAGCATATCTAGCTAGGATGAACATGACGGTGACAATGTTCCAACAGCTCATGTTGCTGAACAGACGGACTTCATGTTCAAAAGTCAAAAAATAATCGAGTATCTAATGAAGATAGTAAAGTCTCAGCATTACTCGCGAGAAGAGTACGCGGTTCACTCACCCAGATCGCGGCCGGTGCAACTTTTTCAATGTTTTGAGCGCAGACTAGAATGAGAGAAGTAAACCAACAACAAACCTCGAAGATACTGTGAACGAAGTACGAGAGTTAGTTCGGAGAACGAAAGATCAGGCGTCAAGCGCTCATACCTCAACCGTCTGATGAGCAGTGTGCGACAAAACCATACGTAAGGGATACAGTACGTGCGTGGACTGGCTCGTAGAATGGGTGAATGTTTATGAGAAGTTCCGATGTTCATATATAGGTTCTAGATCCAAAGAGTAAGTGCGCGAGTTTCGCACTTGACAGAGTCTTCTTCCGTCAGACGCGCCATTAATGCCGTGCGGGAGAATCTTCCAAGCACAGCGTTTAAAGACCGTAATGAAACGTGCAAGCACAGTATGTATATATATCGATGATTATCAAGAGTTGAGCTTAATCGAGCACTGAGTACAGCTGAGCTGTAACCTTGGCGCTCGGCTCGGGCGTGTCGCTCGATGACAGTGTTCTGCCGGTCAGTGAACCAAGGTCACAGTCATTGACTGCGATTCGTGGGAAATTCGGTGAAGTTTACTGTCGTTCACCTGAACATGACTTTGAGCGGTTCTGTGGTCCTACCTCATTAGACTATACCATACTTGGTTGATACTATATCAATGGTTATCGATTAGATATCTTCACGCAGTCTGATTGTAAGCATGCGGTTTAGGCCTGTTCGGCTGGGGGGCACACTTCAAGAACCTGCAGGCCGCAGCCACTACTCTCAACGTTGGACACACCGAAACCGACTCGATGGCGAAGACCGGCAAGAAATCAAACCGAGGATGGTGGTGGGATCACTTTGTCGAACATCCAGGTTATGCTGCTAAAGAAAGTGCTTCAATGGTCAGTGGAAAGGCAAAAGTGATATGTGCGAGGCTCTACTAGCAGCGCATGGCTAACGAGCATGCATTGGATGAACAGCAAATCCACGCAGGTCAGCGAGATGCACCGAGAGATGAAGCTGCAATTGCAGGCACTTGTATTAAGTGCCGGTACTGTGATGAGAAAGCAGAGTCCACTGAAACAGTGGATGACTTGGATGCTCCATTGGCAGGAAGCGGCGAACGAGAGCAGTGCAGCTTCGAGAGGCAAGGGATAAGCGAGCTCGCATGAGACCTCATCCGAGCTGTTGATGAAGAGGAAGTTTTTTCCGCCACAGAAATGATGCACTCAGTGCCCACTACTGATTCATTCACTCCCATTGCCATCAGTGAATTGCTTGATTATTCTCGCGCTGAGGAATGGCTGTGATCTTTCTACAAAACGGCCATTAGAGGTTTAGATGCCGAGCTCGAGTTGTACGAGCTTCTCGACTTAGATGTGGAAGGAATCGAAGATCCGGAGTTTC
Source organism: Suillus plorans (assembly GCF_016647745.1). Lineage (NCBI taxonomy): Eukaryota > Fungi > Basidiomycota > Agaricomycetes > Boletales > Suillaceae > Suillus > Suillus plorans. Next base: position 66,889 of record NW_024537488.1, read on the forward strand.
CTCAAGTTGATGATGTCCTCGCTGAATAGATTTATTACGGATTTTGTGTACCATACAATGTACATCGTGTACTGTACCGAGAATACCAATCGCAAATATGTCGTAGCAGATGATATGTAGAAGGGAATATGTTACAACGTCTTTTGATGTTTGTTCACTCTTTCTTCATCGTCCAATCATAAGTGATTATATAATATCCAGACCGGACTTCTGGCACTGAACGGGTTCAGTTCACTTGCATCCATGGGAAAGTTCATCGCTGAACGTACGCTAACTCTAATAAACGTTCATTGACCGGCAGAACACTGCTCGATGATGCAATGGGATGACTTATGATATCTAGTCGTACCTTACTATCATGATCAGGTTACTACGAATCCCTGATTTGGAAGTCCGAGCGGTGTTTACTACTTTGCATAACTCAGCGGCGGGCGCGGCAGATTCCCATTTACGGTTTTTACCTGCCAAGCGTAAATTTCGTCAAATAATCCAACTTATCCTTCCGACGCCACTACGCTACCTGGCTATTCGAAGGGCAGTTTGGATTGAGTACAACAATGCCCCCTACCTGTAATCTACAGCAAGAAGAGGCAGAACATGCTCAAGCGGCTCCTGCAGGAGATCGCCACGCACCCTTTCATCCTCGTCTGAAAATCAAAATCATATTCGCGCACAGGTCTACGCTACAGCCTGCGACACACCGTGCCTGCAGGTCTGGCATTGAAATCTTATCACCAGCTTAAATAGCTGAGAACTCCTGGTTTCGCGGACTGTCACCAGACGGACTTCACTACCTGCTTGTCACCAATCAAGAGGTCCTTATTCAGTTTTTGCGCGCAATTTTAAAGCACATTCAACAAAATTCTTGTTTGTTCATCCATGACTCATGTGATTGGTGTCTTCCTCTAGGTGCCTGACTTTGCAGACGATAGACCGAGCCCGAATGCCCGATGGACGACTCCCAGATGGACACTCTGACAAGGTTCGCCTGTAGAAAAAGAAAAGAGCTTCACTCACGAGCAACCATCGATCCAGTTTTCTAACAAGCATCTTCCTCATATCGGATCTGGCCAATCCTTCCAAGACAAATTCAAATGCGCTCATGATCACGAACCTCACAACGGTCAAGGATAGCCTGCCTCTCAATTGGCTGTCAGGCCAACGTTGCATGAAAATTGGGCTCAGGTTAACCGTCCATACGTCGATCTATTTTTAAAACAATTGAATCTTCTTCAACCATACCATACCCTGATCCCTGCAGCGCCCAAAGCTAACTGTCTTCTCGTTGATTAGGAATGCTGCTACCTGCTCATCAGTCGTCGGTTTCATCAGCCGCAGCGTACCAAACAGCCCTATTTCGCTGCCGTCCATGGTGATGAGCAAGACTCGAGCAGTGTTTGTTCGGCCTGTGTCATGCTAAGTCCATCGTCAGTCACACGAATGCTGTATCTGAATATCATGAGAAAAGTATGGAGTGTATAGTTAGTATCATGGTCAAGAATTATAAGTGTGGCACCAAACTAGTCCACGACACCGCTTTGTATGCGTCAGGAGAAATATCGCGTAAAGTGGTAAACATCAGTACCAGAAGGACTGTACGAGCCGTGATGTACAATATCGCTTGAAGTGAACAGACCAGGATGTAAAATGGTGTGGACAGCCAGGACAGGAGCACCAAGCGAAATAGAGCAACGACATAAAACAAGGGTATCCATATTATAACGGAGGCACTCATGAACCATAAGAACTGTTCCTGGCCTGTGAAGAGGGTAAAAATACAAGCCATATAATAGATGACGCCAAAAATGATTGCCATAAGTAATGCAGCAATCTTAAGAACGTTCTTGTCCGAATCTTCGAGATTGATGCTGCCATCGAATGTTGGGACTTGGAGCTTTCGAGATGTGGGTATGTCAGGAATGCCCAACAATTCTAGAATTGGGCGGAAGAATGGTGCCAAGATCCCAAACCGAGCGAGTTCGTCTCTGTCACTGACACTAAGGCTGACATGATCAGCAGCGATAACTGTTAAGGCGCATACATACTCAATGTGATCCTCTGGCATTGACTCGGTCAACTTCCAGTACACTGGATGTGGACATTGCACATCAAGAGGCTTGTTCCACCACGCAGCATAGGTTAGGAAATTGAGAACCGCAAAAGCGAGTGTCCCCATTTCAAGCTGGGTGGTTTCGAGATGGTAGATGGCGCGGGTGAGGAGTTGTATAACGAACCAGGCCACCTGAAGAATGACCAATCCTTTCGATATCACATTGCCTTTACTCCTGTCGTGAATCTGCTTTGCCGTTAGGGTAGGGACGTCGATACACCCTTCACGTATCAGTTTGAGAATGTAATCAGGACGTAGTGTAAGGCAAGGTTTCCCGTCCACATAAAGCATAAAACCACCCATCAGCACAAAGAAGCTGTGCGTCTGAGTCCACGTATAATCTAAGGATGCACATGAGCCAACGTTTGGGTGAGCACGAATGGGGCTTACCTTCCAAGTCAGACTCGGACTGCTCTGACTTAATCCGCCTTGCGACCCACATCACAGGAGCACAAAGGACACGCAAAAGAGATACCGGTATAGATAATACACCTTTAGCAAGGAGGTGAAAGAGGTGAACGAAAGGCAAGAGAATACAGCGAAGGAAGCGATTTCCAAATACTTTAGCAGAACCAATTTCTAAGGACGTGTATAGTGAGCTATGAGATGTAGGGTTTCCAAATGCACAACGCACCTTCAGACTCCGGACGAACGTTGGGATACCCCGAATTCTCGAACTGCCTTGTAACTTGATGAGCGCTGAACCATTGGCGCATAGCCCATGTGACGATCAGTTCAGGAAGGATCAGTGCCATTATCATCATGCCAAGTTGTCGCCATAGAGTATGAGGGTAGCCGCTGTGCTTAGGACTCGGAATATTAGGGTGGATGGCACTGTAAACGCATGCAAAAAGAGTGAGAACGGAGCTAGAAATGATGCTCCATAGGGTTCTGGTGGTGAACGATGGGGCTTTAAAAATGTCACTAGTAGTATCTGTTGTATTTGTTGTAGGTGCAGCTCGGATCACTCCAACGAGGTAAAGGAAGACGCAGAGAAGTACTAGTAAGCGCATTACTAATTGGATGGTGTAATATCATATGCACCTGTTCACTATTGGTATTTTATACTAGCAGGCATCGTCTTCCAGCTCTCAGATCTCAGTACTCAGTACTCAGTACTCAGTCGTCCTCGACGACTTCGTATCTCCTTCATTTATTCCTCTCCCTTTACTTAGGTTTGTGTATTCCTATCTCAACAACTCCCGACATACCTTGGCCCCACATGAAATGCATCTTGGCCGACCTGGCGCTCGAAGCACAACCGAACTTCGAGTTCTCCGCATACGCAGGTTAGCTTAACGCTATCATTGCAGGAGGATCTACCAGGGAGGAAGCCCTTGAGCAACTGGCAGAAGGCAGGAGGCTAGAGCGCCCGGAACGCATTGCCCTCTGGCCTCAGCAATCTGATGACGACCAGTGAGTACAGCTTACTTAGTATCATGGGGCGACCCGGTGCTACTAGTATATGTACTCGGTACAATACCCCACCGCGGCACAGCCCGCAGGGCACGGCGTCATCTTACCGGAAAATCAGAACTTGCGTGTCGGAAATGCCCGGACGAGGACCTCACAAGCACCAGACGTTAACTGTAGTAAGTACTACTAGTGTACTAATCTGAGATCACTGGTCACGTCGCCATCAGGTCCTCCCTGAATTCAAGGCTGCTTTCATTATCCACAGTGCCGACAACGTACACTGCCATCTTCTGGGGTCAGCTAATTCTTTTCCGCAGTTATTTGGTACTGTTCTGGCGGCATCTTAAGGCGACGCGACTAACACGTAGATAGGTGTGCGCCTCGATATCAACAGCGGTGATTTCCGATCATACCTCTCGTTCCCGCGGACCCAGTGCGGATGCAGAAGTTACAATATCAACGGGCCATGATGTGATCAGAACCCTAGGGGGAAAGGACGCATCAATCTCCGCGCCACCAAATACATCTGATCGTAACATACTCATATCCGATTGTACATGAATATACAACGTCATCCTGTATTATTCAATTTATCCTCTATTGAACGAGATATGTAGGGTGCGATTATTCGAGCGGTTAGTAGGATTGCGACATGCGTTGCGTGCGATATTGACGTTGTACACAGTGAGGTATGATCATGCATTACTTTCGGCATGTAAGACAGTCATTGGTATCATTTGTGATGTGCGCTGAGTGCGAGGAAGGGATATATACGAGGTGAATAAATAGTCTTGTTCTTCATCTTGACCTGTATTCCTTAGATCCCTTAGATCAAAAAGAACACGCAAAGCCAAGACACCATGCAAGACACCTTGGAACCTGGTTCAGAGAATTTGTCAGTTATCTCCGGTTACAATGTGCACCCCCTTACACATATACAATTCCACCCTGCCCCCGCGATGAGGCCTGCACCAAGTATTCATATATTACCCTGGCATGGTGCATGGAAACCACGTACCGGCAAAGAAAAAGAAGCTATGTTTATAATCGAAATTGCTTGAAACACAGTCAAGTGGGACATAAAACGAGTCATAGACCGGATGACGTACCAAGGAGCGACAGTGCATATAGCAAACTTCCCTTTAACAAGGTTGACGCCACTCTACCGATGGAGCGTATACCATCAAAGCGTAGTCGTATTGAATGATACATTGTAAGAGTGATCACTACTAAACATGATTCGTGAGTAGAGCTAACTCGAGGCAGCGTCTTGAATTGCTCACTGAGTTCAAACAGTGCTGCGCTAACAAACTTGCCCGTTATCAGGCGTTCCACTTTCGTAAACCTTGAAGCGATCGGAGTCGATGAGGTCACACATACGCTTTCCAGCAGAGACCACACAAGTGCATCGCAAATGACCATGGCGATAACAATAAGCTTCAAGCTCAGTTAGATTACCACTTCGAATGGCAAAACGTTCAAAGCGTTTACCCAGTAGCTCGCCAATAAAAATAGCTTTATCTTCCTGTTGTTATGCCATAAGGCAAGTATACGCACGAGAAGCAGACCTGAAATATGAGTTTTTCTTTCTTTGTTGATATCAACAAACTAACCTTCTGCGGCGGACATGATAAAAAAGAGGGATGCTAGGATGTATTAGCTGACGTAGAACCAGCGACCGCGAGACCTACCCCCACTAGTTCGATATAGTGTCACGCACTGTATTGCTTGGCATTAACATCATTACGTTGAATAAAGTTCAGAGAAAGTCCATACCGTTTCTGCTGAATATGGGCTAAGAGTGACTGGCAGACCACTGTCCCTGAGAACCTTTCCCCAACAACGAAGTGCATGACTCACGATATATTTCGGTGATGATCCATAATACGGGAGTATATCTAGCTAGGATGAACATGGCAGTGACAATGTTCCAGCAGCTCATGTTGCTGAACAGACGGACTTCATGTTCAAAAGTCAAGAAATAATCGAGTACCTAATGAAGATGATAAAGTCTCAGCATTCACTCGCGAGAGGAGTACGTGGTTCACTCACCCAGATCGCGACCGGCGCAACTTTTTCAATGTTTTGAGCGCAGACTAGAATGAGGGAAGTAAACCAACAACAAACCTCGAAGATACTGTGAACGAAGTACGAGAGTTAGTTCGGAGAACGAAAGATCAGGCGTCAAGCGCTCATACCTTGACCGTCTGTTGTGCCGCAGTGTGCGACAAAACCACATGTAAGGTATATAGTACGTGCATGGACTGGCTCGTAGACTGGGTGGATGTTTATGATAAGTTGTGATGCCAATATATAAGCTCTAGATCCAAATAGCAAGTGCGCGAACTTCGCACTTGACAGAGTCTTCTTCCGTCAGACGCGCCATTAATGCCGTGTATCGAGTCGGAGAATCTTCCAAACACAGCGTTCAAAGACCGAGCTATGTGATGAAACGTGCAACTCACAGTATATATATATCGATTATTATGAAGAGTTGACGTTAATCAAGCACTGAGCTGTGACCTTGGCGCTGGGTCCCGGCGTGTCGCTGGATGATGAATGACTTAGTCGTACCTTATTACTATCGTGATCCAGGTTACGAACCCCGACTGATTTGGAAGTCCGAACGGTGTTTACTCTATTAGTATTGTCGGCATCCTTATCCTTCCGACGCTGCTAGGCTATTCGAAGGACAGTTTGGATTGAGCTCGACAATGCCCCCTACCTGTAATCTACAGCAAGACGAGGCAGAACATGCTCAAGCGGCTCCAACAGGAGATCGCCACACACCCTGTCTAAAGATCATATTCGCGCACAGGTCTACGCTGCAGCCTGCGACACACTGTGCCTGCAAGTCTGGCATTGAAATTTTATCACCAGCTTAAACAGCTGAGAACTCTTGGTTTCGCGGACTGCATACCTGCATTTCATTCCGTGTCACAGAAGCCGGATGGAGGCATGGTCTAGCCTAGGGTCCATCACGTATCAAATCAAAACAGACGGACTTCACTACTTGCTTGTCACCAATCAAGAGGTCCTTATTCAGTTTTTGCGCGCAATTTTAAAGCACATTCAACAAAGTTCTCGTTTGTTCATCCATGTGATCGGTGTCTTCCTCGAGGTGCCTGACCTTGCAGATGATAGACCGAGCCCGAATGCCCGATGGACGACTCCCAGATGGACACTCTGACAAGGTTCGGGGCCTGTAGAAAAAGAAAAGAGCCTCACTCACGAGCATTGCGGTCGCTCGTCTTGGACAGCCTTTAGGTTCATCTTGCTGGCGCTGCAGCGTGTCGGAGAATATTTACAAGAGGATCGCGTTGGACCATGACATCATTGCACAAGCCAGAGATATAACTTCCGTTGACACATAGATGTCGCGACCGTGGAAATACTATAGATGCGTGTCATCTCCGTTGCACAATTCACCTGCTGCACAAAACGAGACTTCATTTCCAACGATGCTCATCCGTCCCTTGATTGGGGGCAAGTGGCGACGGAATATCCGAAGGTGAATGTTTATCGTGGGTTTCTGTTGTCACGAAAATGTACTTACTCTCGAATACAAGGCAAGCGTTATCATGGACTTTACAGTGTAAGCAAACCGGAAATGACACCGATCGTGCAAAGTTGATAAAAGACCATCCGTATATCACATCAACTATTTTTGGCTCCGCCTTGCAATGACCGTTCACATTATGCTCATTGGTATGAATAGTCCCCATGGTTTGTGCGAGTAATGTGCCTTAGGACGCAAGACTGAAAATACAATTACTTGCGGTCGTGGCGGAGCTGAGGGAGCAATAATCGATTCAGTTATCTAACGAGCATCTTCCTCATTTGGGATTTAACCAAAACTTCCAAGACAAATCCAAATGCGCTCGTGATCACGAACCTCGCAAAGGTCGAGGATAGGGCCATTGGGCGCAACCAAACGGTATATGAGAATAGCGCCCAGGTTAACAACTACAGCCTACTTGCTAAATATTGTGCGAGGGTGCGTTGTCTTCTGACCGACGAGTACTTCAGATATTGACTGTAGTCCTCAGTTGACTCTACTAAGACATGTCGCAAATCTAGGATCCAACCAAACATATCGACTTTTACTTTTATCGTCCGTACGTTGACCCATTTCTCAAAACGATCGAATATTCTTCAACCATACCCTGCAGAATGATGCGAATCTGGACATTGCGGGCTGAATTACACATTCATCTATCTGTGGGTCGATTTGTGGGATTAACAATGCAAATTGGCAATTGACCAGATCTGCGACGTTTACTGTAGCAGAGTCTGCCGGCCCATATTCAATCGAAGCATGCAATTCGTGAACTTGTGGTGCACATAACTAGAATGGTATTATCATCGGCACCGGCACTGGTTCGAGAGCGCGTTGAAGTAATGCATAGCTGATCCTCAAATTTCGGCAACCAGCTTTGTAAATCGTGCTATGTGTTTGTTGTGCCAATATGATCTGTTGAGCCCCAAAAAATGCTTTCCGGTTGTCCCAGTTTTTCAAAACATAAAACATGGCACGAATGCGGTTTGACCACGGTGCTGTCCAGATGTACTATGCAATTTCACATCGGCATTAGCAGGATATTATTCCGGGGTTGAATATGGGGCACTGGGGTAGGACATATCAGTGGGGAACCTGCGGCGGAGATCCGTGTGGTTCGTTTCGACCCGTCGTCCGAAATATGCAAGGGTCTGCCTTCCACACTGCCCTGAGACATCCTATCAAAAGACTAGTAGGTTGTAGGCCAAAATATCAGTGGTCGCCAGTGTACAAAGGTCGACGGCTTTGCGCCTTACAATGTTGCCAAGAGATCCATGCGCTTACTCCATAGAACCACTCCAAGCACTTCCAAGCCATCAACTCAAGTCGGCTGAGGGATAGTGGAGATGATGCAGAAATTACGAGGACTATCGATCACCCGACCTATTAAGAGCGAGCCGCTCGGCATCAACGTCCACAATCCATGATGGACCGCGCACAAACACTGACGCCGTCCGGGTCAAAGCTGATCATGATAACATATACAAAGTTAAAGTTATTACGAAACGCTTTCGACAGCAGCACGCGCGCAACTGAAGGCCAAGAAAATACGTACGACAAGCCGATTATGAACAATGGAGTAAGTAATCTGAAACACAAGGGTATCAAGGGGTAAGTACCGGTAAGTATCGGTGCTATATAGCGATGTCAACTTTAAGTCACAGTCACAGTGGGCGGCAGGCAAATCCTGTAAGATAAGCACACCAATATAGAGATCGAACGCTTGATATATCAGTCGCTGACTCGGATGTAACTGCCGCAGGGTGGCAGAAACATAGTCCGATCTAAAGCCTCCAAGATTTCCTCGAGTCCTAGTGATTGTGATAGATCCAAGCTCGAGACAACACCGGCATTTGATGAATACCTTGGATCGGCAACCGTTAGGCAGAATCATGTTCAAATTAAATGTCAGACACTCGTTGTTCGCATGCGGAGCCATCGGGTGCCACTGTAAATGATTTAGCATAATCGTGCAACTTGACTTAATCCTTCGATATATCGCTCGTGCGTCATCTGTTAACTGACGGTCAGCAAGTTTGTCGTTTCTCAATCGGCTTACTGAGTTATGTGTAATTTTTACCGTATGGTGCCATGATGGTTGAGTTTCATTCTACAAATTCATGGTATAGGTGCGGACCCAGTGCGGACCCAGGAGTTAAAACGGGTCACAGGGATGATGAACTCCAATCATAAGAGGGAGAAAGAATGGAGAAGAGGCCCGAAGAAGCACTACTTTCTTTCCAGTCGAAAAGTCAGTTGAACTTGGCTCGATGATCAAACAGATGGTATTAAACTTGATTTTGACTAGTGGTATGTCTTTTAACGCCGAAAAGGGTCGTGGCTGTGCAGGAACCGAAATAACGATTTGTGGGGGGTCGGATGCCCGTATGTTATAAGCAAGGGGCTTGTGATCAATCTATCATCAACTCCCGCCCATCATCATGTCTGAAGACGCTGTTCCAATCCATCCCGTCGCTCCCCGCCTAAAGAATGGCTTGAAAGTTCCTCATGTCGGTCCTGATCTTGCAGCATATAGGTCCTCTCATGCGGAAACCCTCGGCCACGAATCTGATGCTTGGTGGAGAAAGGCTAGTTTGCGTATTGACTTCTTTTTATATCGTGCTTATTGATGGACGCATTAGATGGCCCATACCATGTTACACTGGGACCGTCCGTTCCATACTGTGCGGGCTGGTAGTTTTGAAACCGGTGATATCGTCTGGTTCCCAGAAGGCGGGCTTAATGCATCTTACAATTGTGTCGATCGCTGGGCGTTTAAACATCCAAACAAAGTAAATACCGCCTTTCTTGTTCAAGTTTCATGATCTTATACTATCTATCAGACCGCCATCATCTACGAGGCCGACGAACCCGATGAAGGCTGCCTTGTCACTTATGCGGAGCTGCTCCGCGAGGTCTGCTCTATTGCAAACGTCCTAAAGGGTCTTGGTGTCAAGAAGGGCGATACCGTTTCTGTATATCTGCCAATGACTTGGCAATCGGTTGCTGCTTTCCTCGCTTGCGCGCGGATTGGCGCTATTCACTCTGTAGTCTTTGCTGGCTTTAGCGCAGAGTCTCTCCGTGATCGTGTTCAAGACTGCAAGTCGCGCGTTGTCCTTACCAGCGATGAAGGCAGGCGTGGTGGCAAGTCAATTGCAACCAAAGCGATTGTAGACGCTGCTCTCAAGGAATGCCCTGTCGTTGAACATGTCCTTGTTCTCAGACGCACCGGTGGCCAGGTGCCATGGGTCGATGGCAGGGACATGTGGTGGCACGAGGAGACTGCCAAAGTCCCTAATTACTGCCCACCCGAGATCATGTCCTCAGAAGATCCGCTCTTCATTCTTTACGTCAGTGGCTTCCTTTCCATGTGTTTTTACCTATTCTTGATTTTTAACTATGTTTAGACTTCTGGATCTACAGGGAAACCAAAGGGTGTCGTTCACACCACCGGCGGATACCTCCTTTGCGCCGCCCTTACTGTTAAATACGTTTTCGATGTCCACCCAGACGACAAGTTCGCCTGCATGGCTGATATCGGTTGGATTACTGGACATACCTACATCGTTTATGGACCACTCGCAAACGGAGTCAGCACTACCGTCTTTGAATCAACTCCAGTTTACCCCTCGCCATCCCGCTACTGGCAGACCGTCCAGAAGCATCAGCTTACCCAGTTCTATTCTGCTCCTACTGCCATTCGTCTCCTTCGTAGACTCGGCGCTCAACACGTGGAGGGCCATGATCTCAGTAGCTTACGTGTCCTTGGCTCTGTCGGTGAGCCTATTAACCCCGAAGCCTGGAACTGGTACAACGAACATGTTGGCAAGAAGCAGTGCGCTATCGTTGATACGTTCTGGTAAGTGAATTCACGAAGTATTTGTGGCCGTGCTCAGTATCCTCTTCAAGGCAAACTGAAACTGGATCGATCGTGGTTACTCCATTCCCTGGTGCGATTGAGACTAAGCCTGGTTCTGCAACCGTTCCTTTCTTCGGTATCGAGCCCGCTATTCTGGACCCTGTCAGTGGAAAGGTACTCAAATCAATGCACTCTGTTCGATTATGATACTAACAAAGTTTCACAGGAATTAGAGGGCAACAATGTTGAGGGAGTTCTTGTCATCAAGCAACCTTGGCCTTCAATTGCCCGTACCGTATACAACGACCACAACCGTTACCTGGAGACGTACATGAAGCCATACGGTGGAGCTTTCTACACAGGAGACGGCGCCGCACGCGATGAACATGGTTACATTTGGATCAAGGGCCGTATTGATGGTGAGGACGTCCCTTGGAAGATGTCCCGCCTGTAATGACCATTCTGTAGATGTTATCAATGTCTCTGGACACCGTTTGTCGACTGCTGAAATCGAGTCCGCCTTGATCATGCACAAGGGTGTCGCCGAGACTGCAGTCATTGGTACTGCTGATGAGTTGACGGGACAGGCCGTATTTGCCTTCGTCACACTTAAACCGTTAGTCTTTTGCCCTTTTGTTGAATGTCGATTGACTTCAGATACATTAGGGAATTCACATACGACCGCAATGACGAGGCTTCCCTTGCTAAGGAGCTCGTACTCCAAGTTAGGAAGGTGATTGGCCCCTTCGCGGCACCTAAAAAGATCTTCATCGTCAGTGATCTGCCCAAGACCCGCTCCGGAAAGGCAAGTCCAGACCTGTTTCTTCCTAAGCGATCATATAATGATTCATGTTGGTGCAGATCATGCGTCGCATTATGCGCAAGATCGTTGCTGGTGAAGGCGATCAACTCGGTGATCTCAGCACTGTTGCTGAACCTGGTGTGGTTGATGTTATCAAGAAGAAGGTTGCTGAGAGTACGTAGACTCAATAATGAGAAGCGCAAAAGTGTTCAGAAACTGTTGTATTCATCGTTGTACTTTTCCGTTTTTATGCCCCTCATACGATACATGATTAACACTTTGTACAAGCTTGTAGACATGTTGCAACATAGGAAGGGTTTTCACAACTAGCAATTTGGCGAACGAGTTTGTCGACGTTTTGCTCGCCAGGCTCCGCCATTATCTTACAGACGCCTCTCTCGTTCGGGGCTAAATGATATACATAGGAAATAGAAACCATGTTGAAAAGTGCCGACGGAGTTTGAAATTCATTCCTTTCCGTTGCTGAATGATACTTATCCTATTTCCATCAGGTCGAAAGCTATGATACATCATGAGATCAGTCTGCCAATTCAAACCCGTGACACCGCCGTACTCACCCAACGGAGGAACCGAGAATATTTGCTCGAATTCAAGTCTACAGCTATTGCATGCAACCTCGACGGTAATAACAGCCGCTTCCTTACCACACGAGAACCGCGTTGCCAGCTGTGATTGCCAGCCATCTTCGAGTCCTAGCTGCTCAATCTTGTCTTTCTCAGGAAGGAACGCGACAGTGCCCATTAGTGCAATTCGTTGGGGTCGTGTCTTCCAGCTGAGGTTCGTCATGCCCTCGACAGGAGTGGTAACATTCCAAATTTGGATTTCGGTGATTGACCCAGATGAAGTATAGGACTTGTTGGCTGCAAGACCATCTTCAACAGTGGGAACGATGCTGTCGATATAGCAAGAGGTGAATTTGGACTGGCCGAGGTGCCACTGAAAGAACATCGAGTCCTGGAACAATATCAATAACTAAGTCGCTTCAGGGCACGGAGTTTCACTTACGCTGTCGCTCAGTATGACGTGCGAGCCTGAATTATACACTTGGTCAGGTAATGCTTTGTTCACCCGTACTATGGCGCTTGGAAAGTACAACTTTGGTGCTAGCCACACAGGTTTGTTCAGGACATAATCATAATGTGCACAATCACTGAACTCACGTACCCCTTTGCTTTTGTTGAGGGCTGCCCACCAATTCTATGCCTGGAAACTGGTTCGGCTGACGCAATTTTTGGACATTGTGCTGCCCAGAAACAGAGGCAGAGGCAACGTTATACAATGCGCACGCGCAAATAACTGCGATGACCTGTAGCACTAGCGCTGCCCAAGCAGGCCGTTTAGATGAGGGGTCCGCAGTGCTATGCTCAGGGGTGTGTTTGTCGGGGAGGAGAATATCACCTTCAGTGTCTTCAGGTTGATGATCTAGATCATGCATTTGGAGAGGCGAATACGACGCCATGAAGGTGCGTGGTGTATCTGAGAAATTATTTGATCCCTCTTTTACTAGTCAGTAGCAGAGTACCCACGTATAAATTCCGCAGTGGCATGTCCTTGTCGCAGATCGAACTTTTATCGAGCCAACCGGGTAGAGATCTGACTAAATCGTTGAACAGGGCAAATTTTGAGCCATCTCCATTCTTACTATGAACTTACGCCCCCTTCTGTCTAATGGAAGAACATTTTGCCTAAGCAGATGCTTCACAAAATTTCCCGGTCTTCATTAAGCAGCCTGCGAAAGCACACTGGTATGATATGCTCGACGAAACGATACCAAGTGCCAAAGTGAGTTGTGCAAATCAATCAAGCTCGCATATGTTAATTGACCCACTTCTTGCATCGATTGCACCTTCAGCGTCCCGAGTAAGTCGACAATCACTCCTACATCTAACTACCGTGGAACCCACTTTGTCTTTTTGTTTTTGTTTTTCCCACCATCTCTTTGTTGCAAATGACGGTGGCGTCTTTCGTCCTCAATAATCAAAATCTCCCGTATATCTGTTACTCGACTGAACTATCCACGTGGTTCAACAACATAGGCGTGCTGTCGCTGTCAAGAAACGGAAATTTTCGTGTGTGCATATCACATCTCTTATCTACACCCATCGCTGGCTTAGATTTCGTTGCGGAAGGTAATGCAGATGTCGACAAGCGCTCTCCCAATCCAGTTACTGAAGTCAATTATCTAGTGTCCACGAGAGCATGAATCATCTGAAGGCCGGTTCGCATGCGATCTTTTTACGTATGACAGGGGCAGGGATGATCACATCGAGACAGTGTCATGGGACGGGATATCGTCTCACTCTGCAGGACCGCAGAGTTTGATCACTGGGAATTCGCCGATCCCCATATCTCACCACCCGCGCCTAAGGAAGCGGACAGTATCATCTCGTTACTAACTGATGCTGAATGTTCCTCGGGGAAGTTGGATAAATGAATTCCATAAACCCCTGCTTACATCAGCAAAGTGGATTAAAGTAAAACATGCATGCCAAGCTTGCTGGCTTGCACGAAAGTTTTACTGGGCCTGAATATTTCCGACCCTCGGACAAGTCCAGAAATCCACATTCGAACATGTCCAATCAATTTTCAATTTCAAAGCGTCGTTTTGTTAGAAAAATGATGCCCTCCGAGTCCGTGATCCTCCGATCCACCTCTTTCTGTCTTGCTTCCTCTTATTAAAAGCGAAGCGTCCGGATCACAAAGCCCCGTTTTCAGAAGCCTTTGCCATAAGCACGGAGCCCTGCTACATCAAGAATATACCCCATTCCCTGCCTCCCTAATTAAGGACGATCTGTCTGACGTAGAGCCATCATACCAGAATCAACACGGACTTTACATATATACCATGGAACGGGATTTGGTTATAGACAGTACAACATCGGAGAAGTATATGCGAATAGCATCTATCTCCATAGCATTTTACGAGTAAGCCTTTCTTTTCCCTGTTGCGTTCCCGTGGTTGTCGCGGTATTCTAACTGATTACGTCCAGTTATATCCTCACACTCCCTGCAGAATGGCGCCTTTACCAAAGCCAATCGTCTATTTTTCATATGAGGCATGTATAGGCGAGCATTCGTATACAGTCGTTGATGAGCTTGATTCCCAACAGTCTATCCTGCGTCTTATTCATTCTCATACGGTATTTTTTGCTCTGATTCTCTCACATGTGGTTTTTTTCGCTCATATTTAATGCAGCTATGTCAGTGTCGTGGCCGTAGTAGTCAGCAATTACGGATACTTCTCCACCAACTTTACCCAACAAGCGTGTCAACAATATCATCTTGTTCCGCCTATTTTCAAAGGTTTGCTCTGTTGGCGTCTACCCACCAGGGCCTAATTGATCATACCGCAGTCATACAAATGATGATATCACAGGTCATCCTAGGTGTCAGGTATGTCCTGCAGTGTTTTTGTGGGACATACATGAGCTGCACAGACTGAAATACTGTATAGGACATTCAATGTTTCAAGGAGAGATAGGGGTATTGGAATTTCGCTATTGCTGATATACTTCTTGATAGTTGTGGTAGGCTCTTCAAACACAGTCATGACGTTTCTCGCTTATACGTTTTAGGTCGAGTGGTTCACCGATATCTTTGGACGGGCCCGTGAGTTCTGGCCTATATTTCAATCCTGGGCTCGCATTGACCATCAAAATTAACAGCTGTGGTTATTAATGTACGTTAATGTTCCTCATAACAAGATCTCACACAAATAGCGTTTCTTTTTAGGGAAAGTATGTGGTTCTTTTGTCACCCGTATGAGGCATTCGGTTGATATCTCCATCAACTATAGCTGCACCTCAGCAGATGCTGCCAAAACATTGTCAACTTGGTTCTTCTACCTCGCCGCTATGTTGTATGACATTGTGGTAGTGACTATTTCTACCAAGAGCCTTCTACGTTATAATCCATTGAGCAGCAGGTGCGCCTTTTCTCTCTTTCTTTACGGTCGCTAAACCATTGTTGCTAGAGTAGAACGACTGATACGGGTGTAAGTTATTAATCCCTGGCATAGATGATGCGCATCCCTCATTGTACTTAGCCTGATATATGACGGCATTGGATATTTCGTCATGTTAACTGGCAAGTGACGTCCTCCTTGTGATAATCACGCTCTTAATATTCCCTCAGCGTCGAACGTACTGAACCTCATCCTTTATCATAAGACCGATGTCTCGATTCAGGTACGTAGGCTCAATCACTGCTGCACCGTGGAAACTCAACAATTATGTTGGCCTGCTCCTATTGTTAGTCGGCAGGGTAAGTGTCGCACTCTTTTCGCATGCATCTGAGATTCAGACTGTTTAAATAACATCATTAGGGCATCGATGGGCTATGCTGTGACGTGGATCATGAGCCAACGTATCCTCATCCATGTACAAGGTACACATCACTCCAGAGTTTGACTGCTATTCCGCTGACTCTCGCCATGTCTATTCCGCCACTCCTGCTCCGCTCACCTCGCGTCCTGAAGAAATGACAGAGTCAGACCCCCAACATTCGGAAAGAGTGATCATCGCGCGTCCCACGCTCAGTGCACGGAAAAAAGTGTTGTCTGGTCTCCGCTCCCAGTTCGAATCTAAGAGCCAGTCGAAAAAAACCTCCAAAGATGCAGAGTTCGCGCCCACATCGCCTCGCAATGGGAATACCAATGACATGGAGCTCGATATACGTGTACGCGTCGAGCGCTCGATGGTCGTAGACCATGCGCCTGCGGACGAATCTGATCAATGGAGTTTGTGGGAGACGCCGGAGGGGAAATGATTCCAAGGCATTGGTCAATGGTGTGGAACAAGAATTACGATGAAGGAATACCCGTCTACTACGTGAAGCTACCAAAGCTCATGGACAAGATTTGCTACTATAGAAATGTTGGTACTTTTTAATCACAAGAGCCTCATCGGGGCCGCCTCGCGCCATTCCACAACAGCACCGTCGACTCCGTTCTTCCGCAGAAGGGTAAGGATCTCTTGTGAGACTTACACCGTTGTATCACTCTACACTGTCCGGGACACGTGACTGTCAAATTCCGGAACAGAACTTGATATAATCCAGATGTCATTCTTATACAACGTTGCACTTTGCTCGCTTTTCATGTCGTTCTTTTACAATTCTCACAAATTGACTGCGCGCTGTCACACCAGGGAGGGTATTCCAACTTTTGGCATGTTGGAAGTTTCCCGATCGCACGCCTCTTGCTGCAATAAATCAATTTCTTTAGGTTGTTCAAAGTTCATTCGTCTTTGAAATGGATACCACGGCCTCAAACCAATGCAGACCCTCAGAAAGTACTGGGCTGTATCCACGACTTACAAGCAAGTGCCCACAGCTAGCATAAATGAAGCTACTATCCCCATAATGCATGGCATCAGTGACACGCTCCACAATTCTACCTGTTCAGTGACGAGGGTGGTTTCAAGACACTGATTGTTCTGTGAAGGAGATAAGCGGCTGCGTGGGGATCCGAGGGCGCGACTGATATAGGCACGAAAGTGGGAAAGGGAGCAAGGACGATGCGGTAGCTGAGGTTCATGTGCCCCACTTTGATGGTCACTAAAAACGAGGGTGTCATTGTGGGACATGTACACGGCCATGGTATGGATTATTCTTGTACAGCAACAGGTTATTAATGTGGGGTTCCTAGTGTATGCCGGACATCCACCGGCTGACCTATCTAATAGGACATAGCCATCGGATGACAGGCTGCCATGAGCGCTAGGTGTAGCGCGTTATGGTTGCCTCCATACACAGACTTGGATCCGTAAACTGTCACCAGTGACCCACGTTCTTATCATAGTATGTGGATTCCTGAGGGTGCAGCGGTCTATGGGTATCATTGGTGCTAACACTGCATAGCTTCATTAACTGAATCCGTCAATTTCAAAGGCAATATATCGTGGCGCTATCGCCTTTCCAGACCGGGACAAATTGCGCTGGCCCAATTCAGAAGGTCATCTAAGGACGACATGAAGTCCTTGACTTTTGGTTTTGGTAGGCGGTAAGTAACACCGACAGTTTTTTATTGGCCACTTTCAATGAGGTTCATTTGTTTTTGATAGGTATGCCCCAGTAGGCATCTCGCAGAAAATCCATTACACATCGACCTCTCCTGGTCATTCGGGAATCGGCATTGGCCAACGACCTGAGTTGCCGATCAACATGCAAGATAGTGATAGTGTCGTTTCCAATGTAACGCCATTTGAAATCGACGTTATCCTGCGAAGTTGTGAGAAATGAAACTATGTACTGAGCTAATGTCACCCCAGCTACTTTCTCTACAGATTTGAGTATGATATATATCACTCTCTATTTGCTATCGTAGGGGTGACTACTGCATAAAAGCGCGGGGAGACCAGTCGGATTGTGGCACTCGATTTTAGCAACATTAGAAGGGAACACAGTGACAGGATCTCTCTCCGTCTACTGGTTAACGGGGAGATCGGGTGTGTGGCACATAGCAATTGAGATCTCTCCAAACTGCGTCTATGGGATCAAACGCATGCCTTGAGCGCTTTTGTGCACACCTCCGCCTATTGCGGTTACAGCATCCAATGGTATACATGACTGATCCCCGCAGTTTCAAATATAACATCATCCCGAGTCCTCAGGCTTCAGTGGGTGCGTACGTTGCGCATACTACTGGTACGAATGCTATATAATTATGAACTCGCAGATGCCAAGAGCCTCACTACTTCCGCAATGAAATTGGACCGAGGCTATGAAATGTTTGGTACTATGATGGTTGGCATCATGGTTGCGATGTTTCAAGTCCAAGCCAATCGGATTTACTGTGGTGAAAAGGTACTGGTGCAATTCATCGTGGCATGTAATCGGCAGATAACATGTTGGCATTTAAAGAGCCTGAGCTGACATGAGACTAGACAAGATATCCGCATCCTAATCCTCAATACACCCCCAAGGCTCCACTTGCTATGGCTTCGAGAGGCATGCCACTGGATACTGCTGCTATATTTTCAACCGCGATGGAAGGAATCTTATATGGTACGTATCACAATGGATTTGTCCGTCCCATGCCCCACTAGGCTTGGGTTATTCAGGCTTTTCAGTCCTCATGTTTATTGGTACCATGTGGGCATTGACCTGCAAACGTCGTATGAACGAGATCCATCGCCCAAATGTTGTGGTGGCATGCATGCTGCTGATCCTTAGTACTGCAGTAAGTTTTCCTCTTTTGCATCTGGCGTCATCCACTACTCAAGCCTCACAAGCACATGATAGTAGACTTCATTCGTGTTGAACAGGGACTGGTTACCTATCGTAATACATTCCCAGAGGGACCAGAGGCATTCTTTGCAGACGTTGCCCAAATCACATTTATGGTCAAGAATATACTATATACCTCGCAGACAATGCTTGGTGATGGGATCGTGGTGGGTTCAATTTTTATCTGCCAGATTGCAACCCTCTTGCTTATGAAATGTCTTTTCCGGCCAAAGATTTATCGCTGTTACGTCGTCTGGCAATCTGCGTGGATTATTATTGTACCGAGTTTGTTGTGGTTCGGTATGGCAGGTTAGGTCGCAATCATGCTCAGGAAGTCGTCCCTCTGATGTTCCATCCAAGTATGCGGCTTTGGTGCAATCTACAGTTTTTCAAAAGCAACTAGCGATGCTGGAGACATCTTCGCCAAATCAACCGGTCAATGGATCGTGGTTTTCTATGCCATGACACTTGGAAGTAATTTATCGGCTTCAGGTGAGCATACCTTTTACCTGAGTAATCGAGGACCGAGACCAATTTGTTCAGGATCTCTCGCGTATCGGATCTGGAGGATGGAACGCGATGTCGCCGCACTTTGCCCTACGAAGAGCTCTATGATGCCAATAGTGCGCGTGCTTGCAGATTCCGCTATTCTGTACTCTGTGACGCTCCTGTCGGCATTGGTATGTTTCGTCAAAGCGAACAACGGACAATATGTCATACTAGACATGGTAATTTCCACTGTCAACTTTCTTTTATCAAAAATAACTAAGCTTTGGCTCCCTAGATTACGCCGATCATCTCTATTACCTTCTACATGATTATTATCCGAATAGCAATGAGGAAAACAACTTCAAGTCATAGTTACCTCTCGACTGTCAGGATAGCCAACGAGATGGCACGAGAAACCCAGCAGCGATATGATGTCAAGCGTACCCCAGTGGAGGTGCACATAACGCAAATCACACACCAGGACGATAACGATACCTGCAAATCGGCATACTGAAAAATCAGGATTACCCATCAACATTTCAACCATGGCGGAGTCGGTGGAGGGGAAACGTACTGCTTCTAAGTATTATTTGCATTTAATTTGTTGTATATGACTATGTTTCACTTGCCAGGTCGTGCCAGGCTATCATCGATCATGATGAATGATTTATGTGCACATACTCGGTTCGACCTCTTGGATTCTGTGACCTAAGTCGTTTACAGCACACCTCTCACCTTACTGTTCTATCTGCCAGAACCGCACCGACGCATGAAAATTAAGAGCTAGGTGGATCAATATACGCACCAGCTCAGACCCGCAATTCATAGTTGACTAAGGACAGCAACGTCACACCTCACCACGGTCCACTGATCCCTGTGTCAGTTGTGTTTGAACATTTTGACACCCTCAGATGTGTGCCGTATCTAGTTTCGCAGGCTACATGTCGCCCCCCTCATCAAGCTTCCTTGACCCCATTCATGCACCCATCTACATCACACTCGTAGTTTCTGCACTGTTTTACGAGACCTGGATCGAGATGTCCGGCAGTAGCCCATGTAGGACGAACGTATCGTTATGGCTGATTATCGTGAGGGTTCCATGCCATTCCCGCTGCTGTTGGGTTAAGTCTGGATGATCTGTCAGGCATGGCCAGGGCGTAACCGAGCTAATACGATCGTCATTCCTTGTAGTTTCGATGGTATAGTGCTTGTCCGACGAACTTGACGCATAGGTCCATTCTCGTCTTCCATGACCGATGCGAGTGGGGCGACAAGAGAGAGTGGGATAGGTGTGAGTTCCGGAACGACTTTTCAGCCTGTTGCTTGCAGAGCTGTAAGCATCAACAGTAGTTGGTTCATTTTTTGATTCCTCAAACGCCGAAGGTAGCGCCACGGGCTTTGATTAAAGCAAGCTTGGAGACTGTTGTATTATGTTTGGTGCGCGAATGCAAACACTTGTGATTCATTGTGCCCACAGTGGAGTCTAGAGTGTCTAGTTCAAGCGCTGAGGCTGCTCATCTCATATATTATTCATGTTCCCAAATGCCCATGCCCGCTTATCATCATAAACCAGCTGACGACTAGTGCGATATTGAATGTTATTCACACGCCGGTCCACACCCGGGTACGCCAACATCCAAATCGAAGTAAGTCCTTAGTCCTTAGCCATGGCATCCCACTCTTTCAAAGCCTAACCAAGGCCACCTGATGAAATCGTACAGCTGCTCGACTTTTGTTCACAGTACATCTACATTTACGGTGAGTGTCCCATCCTTTTTCGATTGTTTTTCGCTAAGCAAACCCATACAGAAGTCCGTGCTAGAGAGACGAAGACAGATGAGATGACAGGCTTTATGATGGTCGCACCGTGATCAGTATGTATCAAACAGATGAAGTAATACTTGGTTGCATTGATGACCTGATGCACGTGTAGCAAAAACATTTCCAGAATGGCATCGGAAACAAGGTGACAAGATCACGAACAGTTCTTGATGTTGTTCGATCTTTTGTGGAGTTCGCGTGTTTCACTGATGTTTTACGACCAACATCTACTATGATCCCCTGGATTGACTTTTCATCTTTCCTCATGCAGAAATATCTACTTCGACCAACCAAAGGAGGAACCGTCATCATCGAATATCCTGATCTCATTTCACTGATCTGCGCACCAGATGGTGGTATGACTAGCACTAATGCCATTTTCATACGTCCATCCATTTCGCCTCTCACCCACCCTCATTCTCTACCAATATGGCCATAGTCTTAAATGGTCCCACTTGGTGGCCGATCATCAATGCATATCGGTTTGACAGCTATTTTCAAGGTTCATGGAGAGCAGTCAAATGTTGAGTACTAGTAGGTGTGAGTGTGCCTACAAAGTGAATGTTTTGGTTGTATAATTGCGCCTCTACTTTGATTCTCGTGTATCATGGATCTAAAACCGAGATTGATATCAGGTCCCCAGTCAGTTCTCGAGCCTACTAGTACTAGGCCCGAATTAGCAAATGTGACCAAGTAGGTCAAGCGTCCGTAACGTCCTTTTTTGTTACATAAGTTAGTACAATCACACTTTGTGACCACTGCAGGTATCATATCATGCATTGCGCTCAGACTTGCACTAGTTGTTTCGTTGCGGCTCAACTGCACCATGTTGTCTATAGATCAAATCAAGCCTATGTTATCTTCAGGTGCGCTACCAGTGAAGTCGTAAGCGTTCGTAAGTGTCTGTAACGCGTGTAAGTTAAGCGTTCATTTCTACATCTGTAAAACACCCAAGTTCTCGCTTAGTAGTGGAAGAAGTTTGATGTGTTACGAACGTTTACGACTCAGTGATGCAGCTTGCCGATTGGTGGAATCTTAGTGGCAATGAGGTAAAACTACGGAGATTTTGAATATGCACAGATCAGCGCACTGATTATGATAATCGACAAAGATTTGAAGATCAGCCTATCAATCGCATTATCATCAAGCCCCGATAGTACAATACACTATGATACACAATACACAATACACAATGCACGATACATGATGCACGATACACAATGCACGATACATGATACACTACAGTACAATGCCCGTCCTCGATACTCCACGGTTTTTCATATTCACCTTGATCCAGTGGAAACGCTCTGTAAGCTCAACGCATGTGTAAATCGTCTCTGTCATATACGTCTTAATAGATGTATATGTCGACTTTGACTTCGCTGTAGAAAAATCAATGCGTTTCCAAACCCCCATCTCGTATTCTTGAATGGCCGAACAAATTGCGGCACCTGCGAGGGCAATGGCGCCATCAAGAGATTGAAGATCTTGGAGATCAAGGTCTTTGTAAAAGCCATTGACCCAAAGAATATCCATGACAACGCGGATGAGTCCAGTGTGTTCGAGCACTGGAACATTTTTCAAAACACCACCAATCGTCTGGCTACTTGTCAATACTACACACTGCTATGAATAGGCATCTGTACAAAGGACGCACCATTTCTTGCATTTTGAATAAACACTGTAAATGTGTGGTGAGCATAGGCACGATGTTTCGCTTGTGTGTGATTTCGCAAGATGTATCCCATATGTCAAGCTCGAGGTCATAGGCAGACAGTACGACAGTGCGTGCAGTATTTTTGAATACATTTCGCAGGGTGTTCGTGATTTTGGTGAGCGAGGTAATGAATTTATCCTCGTCTGGGAGGTAGTATCGGCCAGGGGGAATAGTTGCGTGAGTTGCAATAGCGTTTGATAGCGCAGCGCGCGCCATTGCAATATTCTCCTCGTTCGTGGGCATGCCATTGTCTGAAAGTACTGAACGTCGCATTTTTGACCTCGCGCTATTGCTGATCTCATTGACCAGGTCGGCAGGCACGGGCATAGGCTCTTGCTGCTGGGGGGGAACAGCGTCCAAAGATCCGGTATCGTTATGAGAGTGTGTTGCATTGCTAGACTGGATTGGGTGGGAGTGTGGTAGGGTGGGCTGCTGTGGACCGGAAGAACCGCTGTCATTATGAGGGTGAGCTGGGGTGGGCTGCTGTGGACCAGGGACGGTGATATCCAATGGAGGCAACAGTATGGGCGGAAGATCTCTGGCAGTTGGGCGTTTCGGTGCAACGTTCTTATCTGCTCCAGCCTAGTTCGAGGTAAGATCAGTGGCAGGGGTGGAGATGTACCTCAACTCACATAGATAACGCCAGTGTTCTGCCACTGGCCACGGTAACCTTCGTCAATACGGCGGGGGCCAAAAACTGACACTTTGCGTAATCCTGGGAGGGGATACGGTGACGTGCGCATAGGTCGTGTCTGCTCATCACGCAGGCGGCCACTGAGACGCTCTGCACCACGCACAGTGGGAGGAGGTGGCGCGTCAATTGAACATTGAAACATGTGACCACCTTGCGGTTAGGGAATGACATGGGTATACCCATGGGTATCTGTGGTGATACCCCCACCCACACCCACCAAAAACCCACACCCACCTGGTGGGTGTGGGTATATTCATGGGTACCAGGGATGGCTACCCATACCCACACCCATAGAGGGTATACCCATGGGTATGACATGAATGATTGGTACTACACACTTAGATATCTTAATGAATGTTGTAGTAGTACTGGAGACAAATATACTGCTAGTCTCACCTTGTTAATTGGCAGTCATTTGAGAGAGATATAAGCTAAATAAAAACCCAACATCAGTAAGTTTTTTACATACATACCCACCGTGTGGGTGTGGGTAGGGGTGTGGGTATCCTAAGTGCCTACCCCCACCCATACCCCTGGGTACCCACACCCACAACCCACGGTGGGTGCTAGATACCCATGACATTGCCTACTTGCGGTTGGTGCACTGGGAGTTGTTGGTATGGTTGTTGATGCTGGAGGTGAGGGTTTGATGACTGCCCGAGCATTGAATAGTGGGGATGAGCCTGTCTGACTGGCGGCTGCTGGTACTCCATGGGCTGTTGATCATCACACAGGCGGCTACTGAGACGCTCTGCACCACGCACAGTGGGAGGAGGTGGCGCGTCGATTAAACATCGATACATATTACCACCTTGCGGCTGGTGCGCTGGGAGTTGTTGATATGGTTGTCGATGCTGGAAGAGAGGATTCGATGACTGGCTGGGCGTTGAATAGTGGGTATGAGTCTGCCCGACTGGCAGCTGCTGGTAGGAGTGGTTCAGAGGCTGCCTGTAGGCTGAGCTGTGCTCAGGCAGGTGCTGCTGGTGGGTAGGCTGCGCGAAAGGAGGGGGCTGATCGTGTGGCGATGGCGAGTGCTCTACCTCTGGACCATCTTCATCAGACAAGTACATCTCCTCCTCATACATAGTCGACAATAATCTGTCGTCCACAAGTGTTGGATCGTTGGTTTGTTCACTAGGGCGTCCAACCTGACTTTCATCATTATTTAAACACGGATTCTCATTGCTACCTCTGGCAGGCCTCCGCACTTGCTGTTACATCAACGATTTAGTAAGACGGACACCGAAAGATACCAGAAACATTACCCTCGAGTTTTGTGGTTGTTTACGTCTCGGTTTCTTGGGTGCTTGCGTGGCTTTGGGTGGCATGATGGTCGTGAACAGGGCTTGATCGTGGTCAACATGAGAAGTTAGAACTGATGGCCTGGCCATGATCACGATAACGATAACGATATACTGATTTGGTATGAGACGTACAAGAAAACGCATACGAAGAGTGTATACAGCATGGCTACATCATGATGCTGCGAGAAATAATATGTAATTCAACAATCACCGGAAAATAAGTACGAGAAATGATGGCTGATACGTTTCATGCTCACAGTGTTTAATCTTCGAACGTAATACCCTGGCTCAAGGTAGGACTACCCCACTTGGGTAAATCATAGCAGCAGCCATCAGAGTCAGCTCCGTCATGTGGCAGATCATCTACATCATCTGACAGATCATCTACGCCTCGTTCCTCGACATACTGTTTCAACTGACGAGCCTGTTCCTGGAGTACCGATAATGTAAGAGTCTCTTCAGTAGCTGCGTACTCGTGGTAGGGCCTGTCTTCATAAATATCTTGCACCCCACGGTTGGTACAGGTCTGTTCCCAGATCAGAAGATCTCTCTCGGAGTATGCATGCTTCTCCTTCAAGAACTTCCTAGCAAGGTCCAGGAAGCTGGTCCAGCGGCTGCTTGCTTCAAGCTCCCAAGTCAAGGAAGCGAGATGGTGTCTGGATATCTCACAAGTAGCATACTGTGCCCTTGCACCTTCACGTATCATCTCATCTGGTAGATCGTCAAGGCCGCGAGTAAAGATATCTTTGGCCTGTATATGCGATATCGGTTATTTAATTAACACTGCACAGTAAATAATAACTCACCATCAGAGCGGCTCCAGGATTCATCTCTCTGGCAGTCTGGCCTCGCAGAGATTTCATAGCAAAGTCAGCTGTGGCAGCTGCAGTCGCCCTGCGTTTCAAATATGGCTCGAATCTTGTGGGGGATTTGGGTTTCACGGGGGATTTGGATTTCACGGGGGATTTGGGTAAGTTTAAAGGGGACTTAGTGCCAGATGGTGGAGAGGGAGGGTCCAGAGAGTGTTGCGCTTGGGAGGGGGACAATGAAATTTCATGTACTGTGCCAAAGACATCCATGTCCTTGAATTCGGCGTGGTCTTTATGAAACGAGGACGAGAGGTCCACACAGGTAAGAGAGCTGGCTGGGCTCGAGGAACGGTTTGAAGGAGTCTTGACAGCGAATCTACTCATGAATATACGGCTGGCTGTGAGTGTATGAGCAAGTGGCGTGGCAGCGGTGTTTGAAAGACTTAGGAAGTTCAACACCGTCACGGTGCACAGTGCACCGTCCACCAACATCACTCTGCATTACTGCTGCTATGAACCCACACAATTCTCCTGGTCGTGACAGTCATGCTGCTGAGCGACTCAGTAGCATTGAGTAAGTAATATCGCTTTGGATTCAGTCAGACTGACCAGCACATAGTAGTTTCGGCCAAGCAGTCCAATGTCCAATCTGCTCTAATCTTTTCAACAGCGCAGAGGATATCTGTGCTCATCTTTCTGATGATCCAGGTAAATAGCCAACTAACTCCCAAAATTGAATGCGCTGACTACTAGTACCTCTATCCAGGATGTTCTCACCGATTGATCCCCCCTCCAATTGCATTCCGCATCCCCCAAGCATCAGAAGATCGGCCACGACAAGGGCGATTCCATCATTCGTCAGGTTACATTCATAAGCTTGGTCAGCCCAATACATTCAAGCGGATGGAGCAGGACGATTTCGAGCCGATGCGTAAACACAATGTCTATTACCCCTTCTCAGATAGAGCAGAGTGGGAGCTCGCAAAATTTCTATGTGACAACTTGAACCAGGGGCAGATTACCAGGTTTTTAAAGCTTCTCTGGGTTCGTGTCAATCAATTCACATTGGCTGGGCTGATTTTACTCTTCCAGGTGGTCGCAGAGGCGAAGCGGCCACTGTCTTTTAAGACCGCAAAGCAACTCTTCACATTCATGGACGCATTACCAAAGGTTCCTCAATGGCGGTGTACACCCATGCATACTGATGGATATGCTGTTACAATAACATTTAGAGAGGCCCCTATACTCATTTCCCTTTTGCCTCTTAAACGGGCCGTCCGTACCACGCTTATCTCTTATCATGCCTATCTCTTATCTTGACTCTTATCTCGCCAAGCGGGCTGTCCGCCTCTTTTTGCTTCTATCTTGATAAACACATTTACAAGCTCCGCTTGAACACTGGTATATAAACCTACCTACCTACAGTTGTATTCTCTACTTTAATCTACTGGGTTTTACCTGGAACATTGTCCTTCAGTAAGGTCTCCAACCTTACTGTCTAAGAACCACTATTCTAAGGGAGTCAGCAACACTCGCCTTAGCCAAAACCCTTGATCTCTCAATCGAGAGCAGACTCACGTCTATCTGGCATTCTGCCGATTGTCTACTCAGACAGAGATAGCTCGACTTATCCCAGTCGTAACAAAAGATTAAAGTCTTTATCACCTGAACCGTTGCCATCTGCAACGAAACCGACACCACGACTTCGTTAACTCCTTTGATCGGAGCCTTGAACTTAGGAGCTCTACCAACCATTCCTCCTTTGAACACCATGACGACCCAGAACAAAGAAATAGAACTAAAGATCGGTTCCCCTCCCGAATTCGATGGAGATAGAGAAGAATCAAAGAGATTCATGATGAAATGTCACGCATACCTCGACATTAACGACAAAGTCTACGTCGATGATAAGAAGAAAATCATCCTTGTGTTATCCTACATGACGAAAGGAAACGCAGCAGCTTGGGCAGAAGACTTCATGGAAGCAGCCCTAGACCCCAAGAGGAAAGACACCTCTGGACAAATGATCGGCTACGGAACCTGGGTCAAATTCAAAAAGGACTTCGACGAAGCCTTTAAACCCATGGACCCCGCCGGAACTGCCATGATGAAGATATGAGGATTAGAGATGAAAGGAGATCTCCACACCTATATCTCCAATTACAAACTCCTCGCACACCGAGCAGGAATGACCGAACAAGCCCCCCTCATCGAATTCTTTCGACAAGGCCTAGACTACGGGCTTCAGGACAACCTGCATCGGACAGGCGAAACTCTCGATAACTTCGACACCGTCGTCAACTCCTGCATTAATCTCGATAACGCCTTCCAAAGATGGAAAGCCATCAAGAAGAAAGAAAGACCCCAGCAACAGAAGAAGAAGAACTTCGGAAATAGACACTACGTTCCAAAGAGGGACGATGACATGGAAGTCGACCGCATAAGCCGTCTCTCAGACGCAGAGTTAAAGAAGCACCTCAAAGAAGGACGATGCTTCAAATGTCACCAAGTAGGACACCGTGCCAACGACACCTCCTTCCACCCAAGAGAAAGAGGACAGATCCGAAGAAACAAGGAAGAAGAAAGTAGCAGCGACGACGAAGTCGAAAGTCGCGCTTCCTCCTCCAGGAACCCCATCAGAAGGAAGAAGGAGAGGAACGAAGAAGAAACTCCGAGAAGGAAAGCACCAGTCCGAAGGAAGACTATGAAAGAAAAAGCCAAAGAAGTCGAAGAAGAAGAAGACAGCGACTTCACTGAAGTAGAACACCGCTTCGTGGAGATGGATTTTTAGAAAGGGACACTGCCTCGACGTCAGTAACTCCCGCTCATGTACGACTAATACGTTCTATCGGAACCAGAAATGAATTAAGAATTCCTGCATCCATTTTTTCCGATAAACGCGTACAAACCGTCGAAACATCCATGGTTATCGATTCCGGAGCATCCGGCACCTTTATCAGCGATACCTTCTGTAAAAGGCACAAAATAAGAACCCATAAACTCTCACGACCCTTCCCTGTTATCACCGCCGATGGATCGGACGCTCAAGGAGGACTTATCTCTCGTTATTGCGTACTCACGATCAAAATCGATCAACGAACTATGATCGGGAAATTCAATGTGGCAAAGCTAGCCAAACAGGACAAAATCCTCCTAGGATTCCCCTGGCTTGCTGCACTGAAACCTCAGATCGATTGGGAAGCCAAGACCGTATCACTCCCATCAACGAAGAGGTCGCTTGCCATAGAAAAAAACATCGACAGAAAGAGACGCAAGAAGTCACTCCCGCCGCTTTTCAGAAAAGAGAAAGAAGTCAGAAAAGAAACAACCCGAACTTGGACAAATTCCAAACTACGGAAGCCGATACAGGTGAAGGTGGCAACTAACGAAACCACCTCCCCCTATACCGCTTCTGTAGAAGAAATAGTTGATGAAGAAATACCCAACTATGACACGAAGGACGACGTCTGGTCAGAAAACTTCAAAACTCCAGTCGTAGACCCACTAGCCTATCAATTGGCCAGTGACGAAGTACTCGTCGAGTATGCCACTGATGGATCCACCGTACGCATCATAGAAGATATAACCTTCGATACCCCACTCGTTCGAGACGGAACATCAAAAGAGAACAAAACTATGGAAAAACAAGTAATAAAGCCCAAGAATTCGCGGTTGCAGGAGAAATAGAAAAACAAAAGAAAACTTTCGAAGAACTCGTCCCTCACTTCCTCCACCAGTATCAAGACGTCTTTGCCAAGGATGGTCTTAACAAACTCCTGCCGGAAAGACCCGGGGTAGATCATCGTATCGACCTCAAACCAGGATTCGTGCCCAAAACGTCGAAAGTCTATCCGTTATCAGGAAAAGAACGAGAAGCTGTCAAAACGTTTATCGAAGAAAACACCAGAAAAGGTTTTATTGTCCCCTCCAAGTCGCCTCAAGCCAGCGGATTCTTTTTCGTAGGAAAGAAAAGCGGAGAACTACGTCCCTGTCAAGATTATCGGTATCTCAACGATTGGACCATACGAAATCAATATCCCCTTCCCTTGCCAAAATCCCTCATTGAACAACTCTATGACGCCAAGTACTTCACGAAGATCGACATAAGATCTGGGTACAATAACGTGAGGATCCACCCAGAAGATCGATGGAAAGCGGCGTTTACCACTCAGGAAGGGCTGTTCGAGCCAACAGTCATGTTTTTTGGATTAACAAATTCCCCTGCAACCTTTCAGGCGTTCATGACCAACCTCTGCCAGAAACAGATAAACCAGGGATGGTTAGTCATATACATGGACGACCTTTTGATCTTCTCGAAGGATCTTCGGCAGCACCAAGCACGAACCATCGAAATCCTCGACATCCTTCGAAAAGAGAAACTATTCGTTAAACCGGAAAAATGTACCTTCGATGCACGAGAAGTAGAATATCTTGGAATGATGATCCGACCAGGAGAAGTAGGGATGGAACCTGCCAAAGTAGACGGAATTAAACATTGGCCAACCCCAGGAAACCTAAAAGACACACGGTCTTTCCTAGGATTCTGCAATTTCTACCGGACATTCATCGCTCACTACTCGGATATCGCTCGACCCCTTATCGACCTCACGAAGAAAGACCACCCTTTCGTCTGGACGGACAAATGCCAGAACACTTTTGACCACCTCAAAAACGCCTTTTTATCGCAACCAGTACTAAGAAACCCGGACCCGACTCGTCAGTTCGCAATTGCTACCGATGCATCGTTAGCAGCAACCGGAGCAGTATTACTGCAGACTGATGAAAATGGAATGTACCACCCATGCGGTTACCTATCCCAATCCCTCAACCCCGCAGAACGAAACTATGAAATCTTTGACAGAGAACTACTGGCGGTCATTCGGGCACTCTCAGAATGGCGCCACTATTTGGAAGGAAGCCCCCACACCGTGATAGTATTCACGGATCATATGAACCTCCTATACTTCCGCTCCGCCCAAAAGCTGACACGAAGACAGGCACGTTGGCAGCTCATCCTTTCCAATTATCAGTTGGAATTGCATCACGTCGCAGGGACCAAACTAGCCGCCCCTGATGCCCTATCCCGACGCCCTGACCATTCACTCGGAAAAGACGATAACGAAAATCGCGTTCTCCTCCCTGATACCATGTTCGTGCGACTAATTGACAATGATTTGTCAGAAAATATTGCACGCAACTCCGCCAAAGACCCCGTGTACCAGAAAGCTCTGGAGGCATTGGACGGAGTATGCCTTCCCCCAATGAAATCCGCCCTCTCCGACTGGACGTGCATCCATGGCGTCCTCTTTTATAAAAATAGAGCTTACGTACCTGCCGCCCAACGGCATGATGTGTTATTTAAACACCATGATCATCCCACGGCGGGGCATCCCGGCCGATTCAAGACCGAAGAACTCGTCAAACGAGATTTCTGGTGGCCAGCCATGGGAACTTACATCCGTAAATACGTCGATGGATGCGCTTTATGTCAGCAGATGAAGGCTGACACACACCCTGTTACCCCGCCATTGCGCCCGATCCCCTCCATCGCCACTCGCCCCTTCTCGCAAGTCTCTGTCGACCTTATCACCGACCTACCCGTATCGGGCAGTTTTGACTCTATCATGATCGTGGTAGACCATGGGCTTACGAAGGGGGTAATTATTTCACCATGCAACAAAAACATCACCTCCGAAGGAGTGGCCAAACTATTTCTCAAAAACGTGTTCAAAAGATTCGGCCTCCACGAGAAGGTGATCTCAGACAGAGGACCGCAGTTCATTTCGAAATTCTCTCGAGAACTTGCCCGGCTCCTCGGATATCAGATTGCCGCATCAACCGCCTACCACCCTCAGACAGACGGACAAACAGAACGACTCAACCAGGAACTAGAAACCTACCTACGGATCTACTGTAGAAGCAATCCGTTAGAATGGTCCAACCATCTTCCTATCGCCGAATTCGTCCATAACCATCGGAAGCACGATGCCAGGAATACATCCCCGTTCTTCCTCATGATGGGTTACGAACCACGAGGAATCCCACACATCTTATCAGTATCAGACACACCGGCAGCAGAAGAGAGACTCAGGAACCTCCAGAAGATACGAGAAGAAGCTCTTGCCTGCCATAACATCGCTATGCAACGAATGGCAGAAAGGTCTCGCCATGAAAAGTACCGACCATGGAAGACGGGAGATAAGGTATGGCTCTCGGCCACCAATCTCCTGACATCATTACCATCTAGGAAACTTGCGCCCAAGAGATACGGACCATTCCTTATCACCGCGGTCTTATCTCCCATCACGTTCACCCTGAAACTTCCAGAACAATGGAAGGTCCACCCCACGTTCCACGCTTCTGAACTATCCTCCTATCGCGAAACAGAGATACACGGGCCGAACTACGCCGAACCACCACCTGACGTTATCAATGGCGAAGAAGAATACGAAGTAGAAGCTATTCTTAGCCATAAGGGCACGGGTAAACGAAGACGCTATCTGGTATCATGGATAGGCTACTCCTCCGGAAGCAACGAATGGATACCCGAGGAAAACTTGCGGAGTTCGAAAGAACTCTTAAGCACGTATAAGAAGAGACACAAGTTGAACTGAACGAATCATTCTCTCTCCCACAAACAAATCCCAAGTAACATGACTCCACCATTGACACCTTCTCCTACTGGATCGTCATCATCCTCGCACTCCCTCGGAAACTCATCGTACAAAACGAACATCCTTAACCTGGACGACGACGCCATCGTCGAGACCACTTTGTTATCCCTTCCCCACGCAGTTGAGCTCGAGAAACAGCTCGCTGAAGCACCCGCGTCCGCTGCCGCCCCCGTCATATCCCAGATCCACATCATACGCGCCACCGCCGCCCTTGAACTTAGGTTCAAAGAAATTGAAAACGATGCCCTCAGACTCGCCTGCCAGCACCTCCAGAGACAAATACGCAGCCTTGAGATTCAGCTGCTTCCTTCTGCTTTTAGCACTATCTGCAAGTCAGTTATACGGACTGTTGAAGAGCGAAACCAGACCGAAGTCGGTCGCCCGCCAAGCCCTTTTACTAGCGCTCCCCCCAGCGACATACCTGCTGCAGTTACGGCTGGAGAAGAGACTCAGCCTACTGCTCAACCGACACCAGTTGAAGAACCACTCCCCATCCCCGAACCCACCGTCGTCTTCAAACGAAAGACCCGTAGAGGAGCTACCGTGCACGGAGTGTCGAAGACTAGAGCTTCTAAGGGAAAGAAGCGTGAAGTCATTGACCTCACCGAAACCCCCGACGTCATCACTGTAAAACAACCCCAGTTCTCCGCAGACAATTTC
This sequence comes from Suillus plorans, assembly GCF_016647745.1. NCBI lineage: Eukaryota > Fungi > Basidiomycota > Agaricomycetes > Boletales > Suillaceae > Suillus > Suillus plorans. Next base: position 100,051 of record NW_024537488.1, read on the forward strand.
GTCTGCCGCGTCTGCAAGAAACTTGGGCACCGTCACAAGAACTGCCCCGAATATTACTGCCGCATATGCCAAGCCCAGAAGCCTGGCCACTTATCCATCTATTGCCCTTACGCCGCGAAGAAAGAACTTTTCCCATTGGTTTACACCGATGAAGGCTTCTATGAAGCACTAGCGGCATGGGAGGCCAGGAAAGACGAAGAACTTCTGGAAGAGATAGAGAGGGCAAACCGGGATTACGCCACCAGGTATAATGAACCAGAGTTCTGCAACGCTGACGCGGATCCCATCCACTACGACTACATGAACGAATACTGCGACACCGAAGAATAATTGAAGTCGGAGACTTCAACCGTAACAGAGGGGTAATGTTACAATAACATTTAGAGAGGCCCCTATACTCATTTCCCTTTTGCCTCTTAAACGGGCCGTCCGTACCACGCTTATCTCTTATCATGCCTATCTCTTATCTTGACTCTTATCTCGCCAAGCGGGCTGTCCGCCTCTTTTTGCTTCTATCTTGATAAACACATTTACAAGCTCCGCTTGAACACTGGTATATAAACCTACCTACCTACAGTTGTATTCTCTACTTTAATCTACTGGGTTTTACCTGGAACATTGTCCTTCAGTAAGGTCTCCAACCTTACTGTCTAAGAACCACTATTCTAAGGGAGTCAGCAACACTCGCCTTAGCCAAAACCCTTGATCTCTCAATCGAGAGCAGACTCACGTCTATCTGGCATTCTGCCGATTGTCTACTCAGACAGAGATAGCTCGACTTATCCCAGTCGTAACATATGCGACTACTCATCCTGTGAATCTCATCTGGCGAGATGCCCTCGAAGTTGTTCACCATATCTTTGGCAATCCGATCTTCGCCAACCACATGGAATACGACCCTTACGAAATAAACGATGATGGTGAGCGTGAATACGGAGAATGGATGTCGTGTGAACACGCATTTGAAATTCAAGTAAGTGACTTCAATACATCCTCGTCAATGTGGTCACATCTAACTAAATTGATTTATTTCTAGGATAAGTTGCCAATCGGCGCAACTATAGTGCCTATAATTCTCGCTTCGGACAAGACTCCAGTAACTCGACACACCGGCTCACTTGAGATGCACCCAACGTTTCTCACAATCAGCAACATCCACTCTGAGATCCGTATGAAGGCAACCTCGCATGCATGGGAGTGCGTTGCATATATCCCGAGTCCGGAATACATCACAAATAGTGATTATGCAGGATTGTTGGAAGCACGCTTCTGGCATAGTTGCATGGACATGGTGTTCGAAAAGCTGAAGATCGCTTCTCATATGGGTGAATTAATGGTAGACCCGATGGGATGCCAGCGCTATGCATTCACGCCGCTCATCGCCCACGTTGCCGACCTTCCTGAACAACTCATGATCTCCTGCATCTCGAAAAGTGTCTCACCAACGACGTTAGCCACACTTGCACAATTTGACGACGGCATCACACACCCTCCCCGTAATGGCATGTCTACATTACTGCAGCTGCATGAGATTGGCAAGGTTTTCGATCCCTGGAAGTTCCGGGAATTCCAGGAGGCAGCAAAGAAGGTGTCCCTCAGCGGCGTTCACAAACCGTTTTGGCGTGACTGGAAGTTTGCTGACCCTGCGGTTTTCCTTGTCCCCGAGATACTGCACACAGGCCACAAATTTTTCTTTGATCACATACTGAAGTGGTGCAAGGAGGTGATAGGCGCTAATGAGCTGGATGCTCGGTTCCGCAGCCAGCATAAACGTGTTGGCACATGTCATTTCACTGATGGCGTCTCTCATGTTAACCAGATGACTGGACGTGAACATCGCGATATCCAGCGAACCCTTGTCCCCACTATTGTGGGTGTGACATCCCCTGGATTCACTCGCGCAGTCCGTGCGCTTATAGATTTCATATACAAAGCACAGGCTCCTACCTTCACCGACTCGTCCATTAACAGCATGTCTGACTCCCTGCGCGAATTTCATACCTACAAACACTTCATCTTAGAGGCACAGGCTCGCACGGGAACCTCTGGTCCAATAGCTCATTTTCGGATCCCAAAACTCGAGCTCTTCAACTCCTTCGCACGTTCTATTCGTAAATCAGGAGCCATAATCCAATATTCCGCAGATGTCAGTGAACGGCTGTTGATCACACATTGCAAGACACCATTCCAACGGACAAGTCACCAACGGGCCACATTCACTCAGCAGGTTGTCAACATCATTCATCGCCAGGACGTGATGCGACAATTCAACTTCTACACCCTCCTTCGTGAACAGGGGATGTCTCTCGTCAACGTTATGGATGACGAGTTTGATGAAGTCGTTGATATGGACCCGACGTTCAGTTGGATAGCGCGTGTTGCGCCACAGGAAATGCAACGTTTTCAAGCCATTCGTCCTGTTCGCAATCATTTTCTCAAGGGACTACTTTCAGATGAAGCCAATGCTGCCTTCCATGTTACAATTGCCCACGATCTTGCAGATCGTTCTGCCACCGCTCTTGCTCAACTATACCATCTCCCAAATTTTCCACATATCCTTTCACAATATCTCGATGGTGTCTCAGGTCGCAACTCGCCGTTTCATAGTCGCTTGCTCAAAGTCTGGTTCAAATTCAGACTGCAGCTCCATTCTCGACTCCGTCCATGTAATATCATGCCGAGCCAGCAGGTTCAGGCCATTCCACCGTCCAATACTTATCCTTATGGATACTGCGATATTGTCCTTCTTCAACCTACGGGTGCTAACCCGCAGTCTAGTAAGTTTTCAAATTTCTGTTCAATTCCAGGTACTGATATCACTTTAGCGCCATGCATTGCTCAAGTTAGAATGGTTTTCGCACTGTCAACACGAGGGTCGCAGCTGCCGGTCCAGCTCAAGGATCCTTTTCTGTATGTTCAGCTATTCGAAGTAACTGCGCTCCCTGAAGCTGAGCCGCACATTGCCATGTACCGAGTTCGACGTTCGTTTTATACAGCGCCTGATGGTTCTCGCACAAGGATCGGGAAGATAGTACGCCTTGTCGATGTCACACACGCTGTAGAACTGATACCAATCTATGGAACGACATTGGATCGCTCTGTCACCTCAGTGACATCTCTTGAACGCTACGATGATTTTTATCTCAATTCATTCTCTGATAAAGAGTGGTACCACACACTGCACGCAGATTATATCTAGCTTTACTTAGTTTTCTACTGGCATAGTCATGTTTTTCAATCTACGATTTTCAATATTATCAATGATATGATCATATCATGATCACTGATCTGGATTTTGATAACTCGATAACTCGATAATCTGGTATTTCTATCTTGCCGCACGGCGAATTGGTTCTTCGGATCGTGACATGCCTCGGCTAGTCCATTTTTTCCAAAAAAACTTGAGGCCGTAACCAATCCCTGAACTATCCCAAACCGAGCGTTCAATGACCAGCTCATTGAGCGGCTAAAGTTGTAGATGTAGTACTCCCCTCCGGTCGGCATGTAGAAAGTGCCGAATATGATAGACTAACAAATAAAAAAACACGCAGCTGCACACAGCAATCCCGGACATCGTAATGACATATAGAAAAACAAGCGCCGCGTCTGAGATCTGATTTCTTGATTTGTAGTACAAGTAAGTAGCTGTCCCATTACATTGTACAGCAAGTCAGCCTATCTGCATTAAATGTCATGCTCTCATGCAGTACCGTAATAATGTCGACCGGCCCATCAGTACGTACATTCATCAATTCTGATCGAATGATTTTTGACCTGCAGAACACCCGCGCGCGGTCGCCAAGTTACTCCAGTTGACTTATTAACTCGGTCGAGATGATCTAGCGGCTTCCTCGGGTGCAAGAATATCACTACGTTGCATTATTCAAGACACAGTTTCTCGTATGTATATAAAGGCATGGCGACTTTCCCTTTCCTACAACCCCCTTCACAAAAATGGCCACTCGAACACTTGTAAGTGGCTGATATCGATTCTTCTGCTACAGTGAATTTGGCTGAGATACTAGGTAGCCAACTGCAACTGAAATACTTGTCGTCGGCGGCGGACCCGCCGGAAGCTACGCTGCTGCTGCTTTAGCTCGAGAAGGCTTTGACGTCACTCTTCTCGAAGCTGCCAAGTTCCCTCGGTCAGTACATATGATACATGAGCATTGGTATACGGAGTCACTAATACATAGTTGTACCAGTTATCATATTGGCGAGAGCTTGCTCCCGTCGATCCGCCCCTTCTTGGCATTTATTGATGCGGAAGAAACCATCAAGAATTACGGATTCACAGTCAAGGTTTGGATAGTCTTCAACGTCCGGGTACATTATTCACCCTCTTATAGCCTGGTGCTGCGGTCAAGCTGAACCAGTTCAAACGAGAAGGATGTGAGCCACAGTCACTCTCGTTCATAGTTCATCGTCATACTGATATCGATCGTCCATCCCAGATACAGATTTCATTGCGCTGAACCCAGACAATGGGTCTTGGAACGTGGTATGTAATATATTGGGGATATGCTCACCGTCTCATTGTTTTGCAGATTCGGTCGGAGTTTGACGATTTGCTATTCCGTCATGCTTCGAAGAGTGGCGCAAACGTGTTCGACAACATAAGAGTCACCGAGTTTCAGTTCGAGGGCGAAAGACCTGTCTCAGCCAATTGGAAGGATGCCAACACTGGAACCGAGGGCCGTATCTCTTTCAGCTACCTAGTCGATGCATCAGGAAAGAAAGGGGTCATGTCCACAAAGTATCTCAAGAACAGACGCTTTAATCAGGCTCTCAACAATGTCGCATGTTGGGGGTACTGGGATGGAACCGGGTCTTACATGCCGGGTACCACTCGCCAGAATGCTATCTTTGTTGAAGCACTTGAAGGTATGAAAACAACTCAAAGGGTTTCAGTAATCTCACTGTCTACAGACGAGTCTGGATGGGCTTGGTTCATTCCCCTTCACGATGGATCCACATCTGTGGGAGTTGTGATGGATCAAGAGTCAAGCAATCGCAAGAAGAAGGCTTCCCGTGCGGCCTCAGGAGGATCCGGCTCAAACCTTCTGGCTCATTACAAGCAAGAGCTTTTAAGCAATGCTCCTGGAGTCCTTAAGTTGATGGGAAATGCCACCCTTCGAAACGATGGTACACCGATGGCTGTGAAATCTGCAGGCGATTTTAGCTACTCGACCCCCTCTTATGCTGGGGATCATTACCGACTGGCTGGGGATGCTGGAGGTAATTTTCTTGACATGTTGTGGCACTCGCGGCTGACAATTAATAAGCGTTCATCGATCCATTCTTCTCCTCTGGCGTCCATTTGGCTTTCACAGGTGGACTTTCGGCTGCTCTCACGATTTCTGCGTCGATCCGAGGACTCTGCAGCGAAGATGATGCCCAGCGTTGGCACACCTCAAAAATCGCCACCTCTTACACGAGGCATGTAAATTCGGTTATTGGAGTGATAGTAACTAAGATCTAATGCAATGTATGGCACAGGTTCCTTCTTGTCGTCCTGGGCACCTACAAACAGATCAGAAATCAATCTATGCCGGTGATGAGTGATGTGGATGAGGACAATTTTGACAGAGCCTTTGATCTCATCAGGCCGGGTGAGGATCGATGTCTTTTCTATCACTACAAAATCTAATACTCGAGTGCAGTGATACAAGGAACAGCAGATGTCGGTAAGGCCTTAACAGAAGACGAACTCCAGGTGCGTGTGTTCTGCTACTATCTTCCGGGATATTCTCATTCCGATTAACAGAAAACTATGGACTTCTGTAGTCATCTATTCGCACCAACCGATCCCGAGATGCATTCTGCGGTCAAAGCTAGGTGAGGGTCTATCGTTTGCTTAACCACATTATCTCATACTAAACTTTGAATAGACTGGATCCTTCTCTAACATCCCCAGACGCACCCGTCATGACAGAGAGCGACATCGATCGCGTGCTTGGAGGTGCTGATGAGGAAGCCAAGATCGTTTTGAGCGAGATCAACGCGCGGAAGCCCATCCACACAATGTACAACCCCACGGAGAACTTCGGTGTGGAGGAACACTTTGGTTTCAAAGCTGTCTTAGAGCGAGGTAGATTGGGTTTGGTGACTAGCCAGACGGAGCTGTGATAGACGCATCGCTTACTAGCTTATTCGACCACGATGACTGTAGAATTTATAATGTGTGTTACTAGCTGATAGTAGAATTCCTTTCGTTCCATCCAGACTGTTCATGGTGGACAGTAAATGGAAGACAATTTCCACTCAGACCCGCGTATGCAACTACATTCAATGGTTGTCAGGGTTTGACGTCCGTCCTTGAAGGTTGACTTGCGAAAGGATCCGTTTGCTCACGGTCAATTGTATACGGCGTTGTCGAGGTCAGAACGCGAAGAGACACGCTGTCTGTTTGCGGAGACGAACGAAGGACAAGACTGTGCAAACATTGCATTCAGTGACTTTCTACTGTAGACACTGTTGATTGGAAAACAGACGACCGAAGGCGTGTCCTTGTACACTTTATAGCAGATAACGAGTTGTCAATATAAGGTCATCTCAACTCTCGTCTGTATGAATGACGCGACACTCCATGATAGACACGTAAGTCCTAAGCTTGTACACCCCTGTAATGACAAGGCCAGCCCGGGAAATTATAGTTCGCCACTGATCCTAAAAGAATGGTGAGCAAAGTTCATGCCAAGACGGGGCAGGCGTACCAATGTCCTTTCGTGGCAATTCAAAATACACAAGAGATGCAAGGCGAGTGCCTGTGGCATGCGAAATGAGGAATTGAGAATGGTTTGCTCGGTTATGAGGGAAGCAGGAAGTGTGCTATCCATTGTGTTTACTGGGCTATGTTCAAGCTCGACATGAGTGTCGGGATAGTGCCCAGAGATTCTCTCGATGATCAGGATCTTGGACTGGAAAGATTTTTAACGTGCTCTCGGAACCACAAAGTGATGTCGAGAACGAACCTTTGGTCCTGCAGCAGCAGCAAGTTTCTCTAGGATGTTCACCTGGAAACGTCAACTAAGATTTGATGTCGATGATAAAAAAGACTTACAGCTTGAGCCTCGGGCCAATCGTGCCTATGAAAGAACGTCAGTGGATAACTAAGGATCACGAAGGTGTAGCGCACAGAACATGTCGTAACATGAAGGTATATTTATCCCCAGTGCGTGGTTGAGTAGAGAACAAGTCGTTGGCTTCAGCAACTACTGTGCCATGAACTAAGTTGGGATCCAAACGGGCCTTGATGTTAGCTTCAGCAGGCCCGACCATCTCTTCCCTCTCCTGGACAACAAGACGGAGGGCAGGAAATCTTGATACTATGTTTCAGTTGCGTTGCTTCCTAAGTTTTTTTCACTGACTTATTAGCGAGGGCGATAGATAGGCTTCCTTTACCTCCTGCACAATCAACAATAGTTGATTCTGAGCACGTTTGCCATGGGTAGTCCGATAATATTCCTGGGGTCACATATTCGCCGATTGCCTGAGAATTATAAGTATAGGATTGCCAGTTCAAGGCGGATGACGCAAACCTCGACAGCCGCTGAAAATCGACTAAGATAATTCCTATCATCTTTCACCCATTCGAAGAATGGCTTTGTAGTATTGTTCGCAAGTTGAAATGCGGTGTGATCTGGAGACTTAGAGAACCTGAATTCGGGATGCACAAGCCATCGAGGAAGAGCCTCTGCGATCCTCATGTAGTTGGGAGCCCTATAACAAGATTAATCGTGCAAAGTCGGTATGCAAAGGAATCCTACATTATTACTGCACGACCTCTTTGGCCTTGTAGTAAAATGCGAGAGGAGCGATTCAAGGCAAAAATACCATCCTGAGTCTCTCGAATCCAACCATAAACTGACAGATGGCGTAATACCGTGGTGAGCTTATGGGAGTCAAGGTCCAGTTCTGACTGGAGAGTTTTGACAGAGATGCCAGATGGCTCTTTCGCCATGCGGTCCACGATGCCATGTTCAATAAAGACTTGAACGGAAGGAAAATCATACATGGAAAAGGCGCTCTCAGCAGCTTTCTCAAAGGGATGTTGTAGAAGATTCTTGAGCTCTACCTGAATGAATCAATTGGTACATGTTACAGCAGGAGCATGCCGGATTTGAACTTACAACACATGCTAGAAGGGCAGAATCAGTACGTGGTTTGACCCTGTTGCATTCTAACATACCTAGCGCTGCTCTGCGGGCTTCGTATACACCAACTGGTGTGGGCTGGTCCATGCTATCCAAAGGGTGCGCGTCGGTTCCATACTGTGAAGACAAAGGCGGCAACCTCGACCCGTCCATCGAGACACGTAAACTGTCTAGCGCATTGTTTAGGGAGGTTTGGAGGTTGTCTAATTCAAGGTGGTTCATCGTGGTCAGTAGCTCCGAGTCAGCGCTCCGAGTCAGCTATCATTGCGAAACTGTCAAAGATATATATATCGATATACACCGCCCTATTCGAAAGAGGTTGGGCAGAAACCTTAACTTACACTTACCGCAAAACTTTGTTGGTTCAAATCTCAGGATTAAAATATCCATGATGATCCGAGTCATGGTCGCATCAAGTTCGTATCATGATGCTTCTGCAGTGGGAGAAACTGGGTTTGCCGACCAATTGGAGGTTAGGGTTGAATTCAAATTTTATTTCAGCTGTTTACATAAACATTCACATACTCACAGCCTCTCTGTAAGTTCTTCGGTGGGTGGCATCGGCACCACACTACTCTGTGGCGAATAGAACTTGAGCTCTTTGAAACGCGACCATCAAACCCGCCGGTGAGTTGAAAATTCAGAGATCAGTACTAACAGTAGGCCTATCAGAAGTTCCTTCAATGTAGGCGCCCTCTACAATTTATTATGTATACTCATGAGTCATCGAACCGCAAAAAACAGCTCGGGAAGTTCCAAAGGCGTGGCATGAGTACTTGAGTCACCGGCACTGATCATGATATTTTGTTTTCTTCTCGTTTCTGAACCCTTGGATATCATCTTTCTCTGGTGCCAAGCTCACATAAATCGCTCATGATTCATTACTCAGGAATAAGTACTAACTGATAGATAGTGGCGCGTTACTTAGTTAATTAACCTGCTCATATTGACGAGATAAGATGACAGAAATGTGCCGTTTTACACTGTTGGACTTGAACCTCACTATTCGTTTTTCTCGCATTTGCCATCCTCAACAATGGATGGATACTGCTGAAGGCATCTGAGTGCGATTGGCGAGGGTGGAGCCAATATTTGGGTTTCATCTGTTGGCGCTGGCGGGCGGGCGCCGCCATCAGTGAACCTGTGAACATATTAAAATGTCATAGTTGACTATATATTGATAGCAATCACAAGAATCTTCGAAAATGTGGCGGGGGGGTTACATGACCTTATGTGGGAACGCAGACTCCTACCCATCGGCGGGTGTGTAAGAGAGCCCCCGACATCCGACACAGACCAAACACAACCAAGCGCTATTTCTCCGACGATTTACCGAAACTTTTGGGGCTACTTACACACCCAGCCGACTGGCAAAACTTGCAGGTGGCGCGATGTTTGCCTCTGTTGATTTCGCCTGTTATCACTCAATTCGGACTGACTTGTGTGAGTGACACGCTCAGTGTGACAATACCGAGTTTATGTAGTGTTATTTAATTTTTTGTCAATGCTCGTGAGAATTCATTGTCGACGTTCGCCATGCTCGAAAGGCGTGTCAATTGAGAAGTACTCGTCTACATACCCATGCTGTGGAATATAATGCTACATACTGACACCCAAATCCTCAACTGATGGACTACCAACTATCACAAAAGCTCAACAATGTACTACAGTGCCTGGAGGTCAACAGGATGACCATTTCAGACTTCATAAAACAACTGCTCCAAAGCACGGACAAGATTCACCACTCAGCAAAGAAAAATTTAGTGCAACAAGGCTCGGAGATTTGCACTCACCTTTATCAGTATCCTGACACTCGCACATCAATATCTTTGTGGGCATATGAAGTCGTGAGGGAAGTGCTTGGCGCTGAGATCAAAGACCTGGTGCGGAAGGAGAACGGATTGCATTTCCGTGCCAAATCTGCAACGACGGAGCAGTTAGAACATTCATTTATGCCTCGAGTCGCGGAAAAGATCAGAAGGCATGCACCAACTATTTGGAGATTAATCTACTCACTTCTCGAGGCATCTGATGAGCGACGGAGCACAGGGAAAGCCATGGTTGATGAGATGGTGATGACCGAAGTGTTCGCAGATGCGGAGCGTGACCTTGGAGAGATTGGGGGTGACAATGGTGTAGATGAATCTACGTCAGATACAAGCGACGAACAAAGGAACGACTCACGCGAGCATCGGACCCATGTACAAGTAGAGGCCAGAAATACAACACTGCAGATAATCGTCAGTTCTATCACGTTGCACTCAAGCTCGTGGACTCACACCTGTACAGAAAACTGTCGTGTGCATCAGTATAATTTTGCAGAGCTCAAACGAAAGATGCAATTACTTACAGGGTCTCCTCGGCATATTCTTCCACTCGACAGGTGTTCCGCAGAAAGTGATTGATGTCCTGGCACATGCGGGATTATCTATCAGTGTCACATCAATACACAATGCAGTACACTCGATGTCCAAAGAAATTGCAGCTAACATCAAGCAAGGTATTCGATCACTGAAAGTGTCCTTTGCATATGACAACTTTGACATTGACTTCAAAACTTCGGAACCTACCATTGGGCATCGTTCGACCTTTGTTAGTGCAACATCCGCTACCTCATTGCCACTTGTAGGCATTGACAATCCCGAGGCACTACGCTGCTCAGCAGCATTATGGGCTGCCGATTCTCGTAACCCTACACCGTCAACAACAGCTGTCGAAATCGATGAATTCGACATGCTACAACATCACATCAATGACACTTACAGTAGGCCCAAACAAGGCGAGCGTCTCAGCCCACGACTTGCTGCCTTTGCATGGCATGTACGAGACATTCTTGTCCAGCATGGCCGGTATTTTGGATCATTTGTGGACAAACTTGGAGAGCCAGAATCAGTCCTACGGATACCTGTCACAAAGACGGATCAAATACCTTTTCGTTCCATGAGGATCAAGCAATCGACTGCTGATGGGAATATGGAGGTGATGGAGAATTTGCTGCGACAAGGAGGAATCGGAGATCCTAGTGATAAAGAGTTCGAATCTGCAGGAGACGTTGACATGTCAGAACATGTCTTGCTTATTCACGGCGACTTACTCACCAAAGAACGGCTCGACACAGTTCGTGATACACGGAGAATCGAGAGCACGCCAAAAAACCGATTCCAGTACATCATCTTCCTGCCAGGGTTGTTTCACTACAAAATGGCATGCGCGGATGCAATATGGAGGACGTACCTTCAACCTAAAGAAGGCCGAGATGACCCGAACAGCATGTTCCAACATGTAGGCATCTTGCGACCACAAGAAACAGGGCGCATATCCACGAAACCTGGTTTTAGACGCATGCATGATGTCATACACCATGACCTGCATGCTTCGATTCTCGAGTGCTGGCGCCTTGAAGCGCAGTCGAGACAGCCAGTTGAATGGCAAACATTAGAGAAGTTCGGAAAGTCGGACTTGGAGTGGGATCAGCTCGTGGAGATGTCTGAAGCAATTGTCAACAAGTATGTCGCAACAACAGACAAGCTTGGTGACCTACGCACCAGACCAGTTAGCGAACGGGACAAACAATTTGAAAACCAATGTCTTCGGAATCGGGATCAGTTACTCTACATAGATCTCTGCCAGGCCATGAATGCTGGGGACATTGGACGAGTCGAGGCATCTTTCCTGCCGTGGATCTATATATTTTGTGCAACTGGCAAGCATAAGTATGCAGCGCAAATCAACAAGTTTTCAATGAACTTACGAAGTGTATATCCCCAAGACCTGTGGTGAGCAAACTGTACCATTGCGCCCTGAAATCAACATGTTAATCACAATGAGACAGTCGCATAATACGTCTCAACCTACTTTGCAATCCGACAGGAAAACCCAATGCGTTTCGAGCTGTGGATTGGTTAGTAGAGCGAAACAATCTCTACACAAAGGTGCAGACTTTGATGATAATATCAGCGTGTTGTGTCCTCATGTATGCGGCAGGTCATCTTTGCAGGTACAGGTCCAAACCGCACAATTGACCACATCATTAAACAGTCACCATTGATTGAGGTGTTTCGCAACTGCCATGTCATCATGGAGAACGCGTTTTACCTGAAAAATCGAACCATCCGGCACACACACCCAGACATGGCAGCCACCATTGAGAAGCTTCGATCGCATATCCAGTCAACATCGTCGTATATGATATCACAAAACAGGAGTGCAAAGCGAGTTATAGAAGACCAGATTGCGGTTGGGATGAAGCTGATACAACAGAAAAAAGTTAGCCTAACAATGTCCAGTGAAGACCGCTATGAAGCAGAGGCGGAGGATTTCAATAACTAACCTGCAGATGGTACCACATTTTCATCATTCAACCTGCTACCTCTTTGCTGCTTAGGTACATACTTGGGACAGAGACGGTTTGATGCTAGAATACAGTTCAGAAGTTGCATGAGTACAAAAACACAATGAACTCACCAATATGCCCCGCCTGACCACATGCACGGCACGTTGATGGTTTTTTTTGACGTGGTGGCTTGTTCGAAGGAAGTGCGTTGATATCAAGGTTGGTTGCAAAGGTAGTTGGATTCTCTGCGATAGAGGGTGGTGCATTGTCGGCAGATGGCAGGTAGTACTTTTGGACAATGTTGAATATTTGAGAGCCCCACCGGTCACAGTAGCGCCAGCTGGCTTGATCGCGAATTGAGGAAACTCCATCAATCTTGCGGGAATGCGCTAAATCAACGATGCGGTTTAAAATTTCATCGGCCATTATCAGTTGCACACCGAAAAAGTCATCTCCACCTGCACCAATCTCTATCAGCCGCTCTCTTCGCCACTCCTGCAGTTCAATTCTCAATGCAAAGTCTCCAGGGCCCATTTGATAGTCGGGTATTTTGAGTTTATTCGGTGCTCGGGTTTGCTTAGGTGCTTGTGTGGTGGGTGCAGGAAGGATGAAGGAGCCAATGTGACACGAGTCGCAGCATAGGCGGGAAGGTTTGATAATACACCGTGCGCAGTCGGGATGACACACTGGTGATATGCTGCTGGCATCTATACAATTGTTAATGAACGTCAGAAGCAGTTACATACATTAGGTACATACTCAGACTGAGCCCAGTAATCTGGGGATTGTCAAAATATTCATTTGAGACATTGCGACGGCAAAATCCACGAGCTCGAGCATTGATGTAGGCATCCATTGCAGCAGCCTCGTACTCTTCGTCATTGAGATCCTTCGGAACAATCCTCTGAATAGCGTGTTGCGGATTTCTCACATCCTCGCCACTTTCCGTCCGATTCCCAACACTCGGCACTTGTGCGATACTTGTTGATTTGTGCTTTTTTCGGGAACCTCCACCACCATCGTCGACCTGTTTTCGTTTTGCGGTGCGTGCATTGGCTCTTTCTCTTGCCTTCTCTTTCTGATAATCAATGTACTGTGGCTCAACTAGATAAATCCCAGTTGCCTCTGTAGAAATATCTCGCGCTGCTCTGCCTAAGCGTTGCCAAAGCGTGCAAAGTGACGAGGTGTATTTCCACTGGATTACTAACGCAATGTCACGAAGGTCTAGGCCCTGTAAGGTATGAGCTTCACACATATATTTTAATGTAATGACTAACCATACCAGCCGCATCTGTGCAGAAGATACCCCATATCTCCCCCTTCCGAAGGTTCTCAATCGTCTCAGCTCGAAAATCAGTACTCATGCCTGAATGAAACCAGACCAGCTTTTTAGCCACAGTAGGTGGTGCTTCTGACCGTGCAAATTCGCATAATCGCTCTGTCTCTTTGCGCTCATTGCAAAATACCATGAATTTTGGAGGAGGTGGGTCACCATTGAACTTGAGGACGCGTTTTAGGTCATGCATGCTGTTTAAAGGGTCCAGCATCTCGATAACCATTAAGTGGATGTTCGGACGGTCATTGGTGCGTCGTGCTTCTGTTGTTCGATGGTCCTGCATGTGTAGGATGGACTTAACATCATGTAGCACGTGTCGCGGCAGTGTGGCAGATGCTACATGAAACACGACGTGCGGAGGGACTAGCCAACGAAGTCGACCGAGCTCAGCATAGGAAGGGCGAAAGTCACCACCCCATTGACTAATGCAATGCGCCTCGTCAAAGGTGATGCTGAAGAGTTTGTTGACGAATTGCGGTGTCTTCCACAAGGTATCGAAGCGGCGGTCTGACAGTATTCTCTCGGGGCTAACAATTATGACCCGAAACTTTCGGGTGGCAATTTCCTGTTTGATGTACAAGGTAAGTCATAAGATTCGAGCTTTAAATTATATCTCACCTCGAATATTGTGTCTGTTGCTGTTGCAGCGGACAGATTCACAACAGGTATATTGACTTCTTGTAGCTCGATGACATTTTTGTCTCCGAGGATCGTCAGCGGAGTGATCAAGATGGTGATGCCGCCATCGTTGAATAACAAAGGAATCCAGAATGTGAGTGTCTTGCCAGAGCCTGTAGGTGACAAAGTGACGACATCTCTCTTCTTCAGTTGTGCTTGGGCAGACTGCACTTGCCAATTACAAGGTACGAAGCCGAAACGTTCGTGGACCGCGGTGCGTATGGTAGCTATAGATGGTATGTCGTAGTTTAGGGGGGGCGAAGCCATCACTGATGCGTATTGCAGCAAATGAAAATAGCATTGACAAAAAATTAAATAACACTACATAAACTCGGTATTGTCACACTGAGCGTGTCACTCACACAAGTCAGTCCGAATTGAGTGATAACAGGCGAAATCAACAGAGGCAAACATCGCGCCACCTGCAAGTTTTGCCAGTCGGCTGGGTGTGTAAGTAGCCCCAAAAGTTTCGGTAAATCGTCGGAGAAATAGCGCTTGGTTGTGTTTGGTCTGTGTCGGATGTCGGGGGCTCTCTTACACACCCGCCGATGGGTAGGAGTCTGGCTGGGTCCACCATGTATTAGGCTTCATGTATCTGTGCTTGTGCATTTTTCTTGGACCCATTCAACTGAAAAAGTTCACAGTTCTGTAATTTGACTCCTAGGCACGCGTGCTTGCAAATCTGTGTTTTCTCGACAATGCAAAACATTCCCATTGAAAATGGTTGGTAGTTTTACATTGATTATTGCGATGGTCGACAGTATATTGGTTTGAATACCAATCTCATCTGTTCACAGGTTCACTGATGGCCCGCTGGATGACCTTGGGCTTTGACTTCATCCTAGAAGATAATACGTCTGTCACAAACAGCGATCGGGGTTTCGTTGGCTCGATCAAGAGAGAGATTCATGAGCTAGCCTTCGAGGCCAACGTTAGACGAACAGATTCAACCTGCGCAGGGCATTCCATCTTCGTATGGCCTCTCAATATCAATCAGCAACAGCAACAACCGCTCATTTCGACAGTCTCTCGAAGACCACGAACAAGACTATGCACGTTGGATTAATTCAAACATCCGCATGGGTTAGCAGTATGAACATCTGTCCAAAAACAGCTGTACTGATTGGCTCCGAACTAAGTATTGCACCATCAGAATACCAAAGCGAAAGTAGAAGCATGACTCACTGTTGTGATGTGCCGCTCGGGCTGCCAGCTCAATTTCCAAATGGCGACTGGCAGGTGTTACCTCCAGTCTAAGGTGTGGAGGTGAGTCATGTAGTTGAATCCTGGTTACCCGGCGACATGCTAATACTCACGTCAGAATCATATGAACAAACCAAGCCTCCGCAGCAAACTGTATGTCTTGTGCAAGTATGTAAGGGGGCTGTGCATGCACTGACAGACATAGATGCTGTCAAAGCAACAACAATGGCGAGCAAGGAGAAATGCATTTTCTGGGCGGAATATTCTGGTGGGGGATCTCGAATATCTCTCAGGAGGATGACAGCCAGCTTTTATATTCTGCGTATACTTGTGGGTACGATTCTGATCGATTCGGTAGAATTTGTTATGGCTGTCAGATAGCAGAAATTTCGGCAAAACCTGCAGTGACCCTGCCAGCGCAGCGACAAAGTTAAGAAGTTGATGCTCATCCTCGTCGATACTACCGATATGTCCTTGAGCGATATCTCATGCCGGTTTTGCACTTACTCGTGGCTCCCTTATATGTAGTTACACAGGTCAAATAGGCACATGTAATCATACTAGAACACTGGCAAAAATGAAAGATCCAAAGCAGTTGAGTACCGGGTACTAGATGTGGCCCCCATTGGATCCACGCCTATATTTTATATCGTTAGATAAAACACAGTGCAAGAGAAGGGCCTTCGCAATGTATGACTGGTAGACTCGGAGAACGCAAAGTGGTCGTAGGGAAGAGATGTTTAAAGCTGCGTTTCCGACGCTGTTTTCAGATCTGTTGAATTGCTTCAATCTTCGGTAACATGGGGGCATCGGACTGCGAAGTTCGGTATGAGCCGAGCTGAAACGTCATTACAGTACTGTGTTGCACATGAGATTGCAGTACATGTTTTTCAAAACTCGGCCCCGGGCCTACCAATCGGCACTTTTACACCCTAGTTGGGTCAAGGTATGCGACATCTTGTATACTGTCCTCTCCGAGCATTGAGCAAGCTGAGATATTTCAAGAGCTGTCCTGTGTGGTCCAAACTGCAAGAATGCGATATTCTGGCGCATTTCCTGGCTGGTGAATGGCCCCATGACGTACTGACTGAGGTTTCGTTGCATCAAGATGGGGCCCTGGCTAGAGTACAAGAACACTGTGCGCATCGCACTGGCACGTTGCCATAACCACGAACAGTTCAGTCTTTTGTGGCGTTCAAACACTTCCCGCGAGTCACTAGGTTACATGATTTTCTTTGATCAATCAGATGCTCATCCCTCAAATCTCACTTCGGCGATGTAAGTACTGGATGGTGGTATATCAAGCACGATTGCGATCGTTAAACGTCCATCAAGTCCCCCGCTATCTCATTCCCATCCTCTAATAGTATGACCCTAGTCTCGAACGACCCCATATGGTGGCCAGCCGTCAATGAGAATCTTATCATCAGCTATTTTATAGGTTTGTTCAGAGCCAGCCGCATGATGACCGTGATGATTCGGTTAACCTTGGTTGCGGTTTTGCAGTTGCCGCCTGTGCTGCGGTAATGTACGATTGGGGTGAGCAATATTGGATATGAAAAGACCACTGACATTATGAGATTTTTAGGACTAACGTTCGGACAAGAGGTAGGTCGACACTATGACAGGAGCAGTTATCTCGCTGACAATAATTTGATAGGTGGAACTGGTTTGGGTGAGCGGACTTCCACATCAAAAGACCGATGTGAAAATACCACAACTAATTTGCGGCAGAAGCAACGCTGGTTCCTGATAACTGTTTTGTATCTCGTTGTACGTAGCTTGTGTTTTTAAGCGTGGTTAGCAAGTGGTACTGACGCGGACATATCCAAGGCACGATATGTTGCAATAGGATTTGTTGTGTACGTTCGTTTTGACGTTTAGGCCATCGGTGTTGTGCTCATTACCCATCTCTCGCAATCAGGATGAATGTCTTGAGTATGTCTCTTCGCATGAGCTCTATTTCTTTCCTGTGACGAGCGGCATACAGTCAGTGTTCCAACAATTTCGACAACAGATGCAGTGAGTACTTGGCACAGATGCCTTGCTTTCTATTCCCGTGCAAACAATTAAACTACAATGTAGGGGTGAGTGAGATTTTTGAACAACTCGTTGGTTCGATACAACGACTCCCACAGTTGTGAGTTTGTTTCAAGCCTGTGATCCTCCGAAGCTGATAATTAATGCTGAATTTATCAGGCCTTATCATATACAACGTACTTACTTGGATGGGTGAGATTGTAAATGCAATACTGGGTGGTGAGCTATACACTTTCGTGATATTGACTTGACTGAAACATCATGCAAGCCATCATGATAATTCGGTTGCATGTCATGTATCAGCAATCTAGAAAGGTGCTGACATTTCTTGTCGTCATATTTCTGGCCATCAGAATTGCCAGTGCAGTGATCATTGCAATAATGACGGTGCAGATTTCAGCAGGTAAACTTTAACTATGTATGAAATGTTCAAGTGCATCAGGCTCACCGACAAGCACCAGAAGAACTCCTTCTCTCCGGTACACATCAGTGCATGATTGACTATGCGGGAGATTCCATATTTCTTGTTTCCATGACTTGGATACTTGGCACTGTATGGGAGGTCATTGCACTGTGTCTCGCGGTCTGGATTGCTGTAAAGCACTTCCGTGAACTGCGAAGAGACTCAAGAACAGGTCCTGTCAGGGACTGTTTGACGGTGTTAATACAAACTCATGTTATTTACTTTGCGAGGTGAGCTCATAATGTGAATGTGGTTCTTGCTCCGCTGAAGTTTTGCACGTGCTAGTTTTTTGGCTGCTTCTTGCTTCCAGATCGGTTTATTCTCTTCGACGCTCTCAATTGTATGCTGATCTCTCATCGACCTTTACGTGCGACCATGATTCATCATTTCTATAGGACATATATTCCCTGGACACTCAGATCTATATTGGTTTCGCTCAAATCTTCGAGATAGCGCAGCTGTCTGTGCTGGGACCACGCCTCATCCTCAGCGTTCGAGAAAATCACGCCAAGCTCGTGGCCGACCCTGATACAACAAGCGCTATGACTTCAATGATTGTTTTCCAGGAGAGCGCCCATGTGGAAACTAGCAGTAGCGTATAGCGCAGAGCATTCTCAATATGGTTGTTTGCATAGTCTGCAGGGAGTGGGAAAATTCTCACTTGCAGTACCTGGAGTTTACATTCTTCTGATTTCACGGTGTGATAGCTTCCATAGGTATATAGTTAGAGTGTCGATCCGCCATCATGATGTTCTTCTGGCATTTTCTTGCTGTCTCGCTGATTAGACTTTGAATATTGATTATCAGTTTTTGTGTATGATACAGTACTATTGAGGTCGTTGTATTGTGTACTACTAGTGCTACATATATCTTTCCGTCGATGTGATTCTTGTCTTCGTCGTATCGGCTCTGAGTCACTCACCATCTCCAGCGCGGTGGCTAGTGTCCTAGTTTTGTCTAGAAGGTCTACCAGGAAGCACCCGATCAGTTCGAAAGCTGCGTCGACATTTGGGAAGCAAGAGCTATTGAATTCAAAGATCTCGTCAGAATGAGTCGATCAGCACGTCCCTATATCTCTGTACGTGCGGAGCTGGAGCCGCTTCATCACATACACTTCGATCTAGATTGATGATGATACCGAAGCACCTGTCACACATCAGCATGATGTCTCAGTGCGTCTCTGATGAAATAAGTTTTCGCTACGGATCAGCATTGCAGTCTGCTGTTCAGTGCACCGTTCAGTCGGACAACCATAAATTCAGGATCGGTGCTAAATATACATAGCAAGGGAGTTGTAGAATCAAATGGCTACGCTCAATATTGCAGCAATAAAATCATCGTTACGTGGAGCTGGAGGGATTGATGTTAGCAACTGCGAGGACATATGGTAAAGATTAAAAACTCACGCATCTCGGCAACTCGACCAGCGCGCCCCATGTGCCATGCAGCTCAAATCAAGCTCAAGGCTTCCTCTCGGAATCACCATTGCAGTGTCAGGAGAACAAAACAGGTGTCGGGGAGCGGCCCCGGGAGGTACCCAGAAAAGGAGCTCATGTTTGGGTCCCATGAGCCATCCATCAGGCTGCAGCAAGAAAGGGGTTGAATTAGAACGATGATTAAAGGTGGGTTCAAGCAAGTCAGTGGGTTTGGGCAGGGCGTGTGTCAGGCAGGGCGAGAAGGAAATGGGGGGATGGTTAAAAGTGTTGGTTGGGGTAATACGACATTCTTGAGGAGGAGACGCGTTACTTCGATGCAATGGAGATGCAGAGGTATCCGACTCTGTGAACTTGTGGAATGACGATACTTTCATAAGCCGTACGGTGTTATCCTCCGAACCAGACGCGATGCGAGTACCATCCGGTGAGAACCAGACTGACTGAACTGGGCTAGTGTGCCCCTTCAAGTGCTCACCCAATGGCTGTCCCGTCGCTGCATTCCACAGCCGCACGGTGTTATCCTCTGAACCAGACGCGATGCGAGTACCATCCGGTGAAAACGAGACTGACAAAACCCTGTCAGTGTCACCCCTGATTATGGCCTGAACAACCTTCAAATCGCGGCCGGATGCCAGACGAAGGGTATTCGGAAACCTAGCCGTGAATTTGGTAGCCATCGTAGAGTTGACGAGCGAGAACGAGAGTGCTGATAAATACAGATGGGGTGTGCTGTGCAATATCATGCTGCCAAACACTTGCATGAATCTTTGTACATCCATCGTGGCGGACCGCAAATCTTCGTATCCAGAATGGTCCTGTATAGATGTATGAGCTGTTCGTCCGACCCTGCCTCATGGGCATGTGCTCACCTCACTTGGAATCTGAGATGTGGCAAGATGCTTGTTGTCGTTGTAAGAATAGAGGCAAGTCAAGCGCTTACCTCGATTTTCTGACTTGAAGCCCCTTCCATTTCGATGTTCTGGACCACAGTGGTTGAAGCATCTCGAAGGTCTACATTCTGGTTCGCAGGAATGCGGTTGCGGAGACACTTGAAGGGTTTCTGCACAATGTCAGCCATATTCAGAATCAGGCAAGCTAGCAGCCTACTCACAGAAGGTTTCTTGATCACGCCTTATGCAAATTTCCGAATAGTCTGCTTGACTCGACTACGGGGTCGGCTCTGGACAAGAAAGCGTCAGAAGCAGCGATGAATTCTATGAGTGTTCATCCAATGTACATTGAGTAAGCCCTTGAGACTACATACCGAGTTTTCACGAACGGGTGCCTCGCAGGTTTCTGGAGGAGGATCTGGTCTATGGTCTTCGCTCATCACGATTACTGTAAGCGACTCGGAAGTGAGGGTGTAAGAAGTAAGTGGGAGAAAAAGAGAATCTCTGGCGTGAACCAAATACCCTTGACCAAAGCATGGCCAACACGTTGGCCGTTTCAAGCGGATCGCGAGCCTGCGAGCGTTGACGCACGAAACATGGCCTTTGTAAGCAGTCACATGAAGATTCGCGTTTGACGTGCTTCTGTCCTACTGAAGCACACATCAGAGCTCACCACAGTCAAAAGGACTTGATCTGAGAATCGGCGCCGCATTCTCTTCTCCTTCTCTGCGCCCATCTTCTTTTGCCGGTCGCTCTCTCATTTTTCGCACCCACCCACCTCCCTTTCTGCTACTTCTAGTGTGTTTTGGTCTGGATCAGTGTTTCCTTTCGGACCCTCCGGTCTACGCACTTTTCGGACTCAACACGCTCCGAGGGTTTGTCTCCGTCGATCCCAAATACTCTCCGAGCACAAGCTGCTTTATTTCGGACTTCGCGGGATTCACGCGCTTCGCCCAGACCCCTGCCTTCACGCACTGGTCCGGCAAAGCCAGACCCTCCCACACACAAAACGAATTAAACTAAGCAACCTCCCATTGATTCGTTTATCTTAGATCTCAACGCACCGTGTATCATCTGGCTTCATCGAAAGTAATATTCATTCACTAAGTTCTACTCACACCTCTCCTCAGACGTCTCTCCCTCAACAACGACTACTCCTCTCACAGACTCGAACTAATGAATATTATTTTCTATCTCTCTCATCTTCTCTTAGACGTCGCGTATATACAAAGGTGAATGATTCTTGAAGCGCTAATCATGATTATCGGCCATATGCCCATTGCCGAAAGCCTTGAAGCTTGAAGACAAACCTATCACAGAAACGACGTTTCTGACTCAGCCTACATACGCGCCACTGAATGGAATGCAGGGAAACGGTTCTGTGACTTTCTTACAATTCGTCTTATTAACCTTCACTTTGGCAGAAGTTCTCTAAAGTAACTCCCTCACACGTGTGAGACACCGTCGGTCATGCTGAGTTTTAAAACGGAAGTTGGCAGCGCTAAAACCTGAATCCAATCAGCGTCCAACTTGAAGCAAACTTGAAGCATCATTTGCTATCCGACTGAGATATCAAGCGCCATGTAATTGCAAGTGGTGCCAGCAATATAAGCATCCATCCCTGCAGAGCACTGGGCAACATGATATAAAACATAACTCGAGAGAGCAGCGGCCTTGCCGAGAGCCCGTTTTGTTCCACAAGCTCAGTGATGCCCTGGCCGGGCATAAGATGTCAACCAGACTTAACCCAACAGCAGTGGGAATGACGCCTTTTGGTACACGGAAACCTCACGAGGATCAGCCATAACGATCTGTTGGTCCTTGAGTTGTTTAGCAATTTCACATGGGTTCCTGCCGGACACGATCCAGGTATTGGAAAATAGTGCACAGAATTGAGGGTCTGAACTGGTGCGTATACTGGTCTTATCGTTTTCAACGATCCATTGACGATAGCCTGGCGAATGAAACATATAGTCATATCCAACAAGTTAAATACAAATAGCACGCAGAAGCAGTACGATACCAAACGTTGATGATCAAAACTAATTTTTCAGCATGCCGATTTGGAGGTTTCGTCCTGGTGCGTGATCTGGGATATGTGCACCTCCACTGGCATACGCCTCATATGATATTGTTGTGAAATCTCTCGTGTCGTCTCGGTACCCATCCCGATAGTCGAGTTGTGACCATAACGTGTTGTCTTCATTGCCATCCGGATAATAATCATGTAAAAGGCAATAGAGATAATCGGCATAGTCTAGGTAGCCAAAGCTTGGTTATTTTCGATAAAAAGGAGTTGACGGTGGAAATTACCATGTCTAGTATAACATATTGTCCGTTATTAGCTTCGACGAAACACACTAATCCCGTCAGGATCGTCACAGAGTACAGAATAGCGGCATCAGCAAGTACGCGCACTATCGGCATCATGGACCTATTTGAAGTGCGAATTGCAGATACATTGCGTTCCATCCTCCAGATCCGATATGCCAGAAATCCTGAATAAATTTGTCTCGGGCCTCGAGTATTCAGGTAAAACTTGTGCTCACCTGAAGCCAATAAATTACTTGCAAGTGACATGGTATAGAAGGCCGTAATCCATTGACCAGTTGGTTTGGCGAAGACGTCTCCAGCCTCGCTAGTCGCGTTTGAAAGTTTGTAGTCTGCACAAAAGGCACACACTTTGCAGGGTCATCAGAGGTACGACTTTCTGAGCATGATTGTGACCTGACCTGTCATAGCGATCCACAACAAACTTGGTACAATAATAATCCACACAGATTGCCAGACGACGTAACAGCGATGAATCTTTGACCGGAAAAGACGTTTCATAAGCAAGAGGGTTGCAATCTGGTGGATAGAAATTGAACCCACCACCATTCCATCACCAAGCATTGTTTGCAAGCTATACATTATATTCTTGACCACAAATGTGATTTGGGTAACATCTGCAAAGAATGCCGCTGGTCCCCCTGGAAACGTGTCGCGATAGGTGACCAGACCCTGTTCGAGACGAACGATGTCTACTATCATGTGCTCGGGAGATTTGAGTACTGGATGATACCAGATGCAAGAGGCGAGAAACTTACTGCGGTACTCAGGATCAGCAGCATGAATGCCACCGCAGTATTTGTGCGATTAATATCCTTCATACGACGTTTGCGTGTCAATGCCCACATGGTACCCACAAACATGAGGACCGAAAAGCCTGAATAACCCTAGCTTGGTGGGAATGGGACGGACAGATCCATTGTGATACGCACCATATAAGATTCCCTCCATCGCAGTTGAAAATATAGCAGCAGTATCCAGTGGCATGCCTCTCGAAGCCATAGCAAGTGGATTCTTTGGGGTATATCGAGGATGAGGGTGCGAGTATCTTGCCCAGCTTGATGTTCAGCTCAGGCCCTTTAAATACTAGCAGGTCATCTACC
The DNA here is from genome assembly GCF_016647745.1 of Suillus plorans. NCBI lineage: Eukaryota > Fungi > Basidiomycota > Agaricomycetes > Boletales > Suillaceae > Suillus > Suillus plorans. The sequence continues at coordinate 124,020 of NW_024537488.1, forward strand.
AATTATAATTCATATACCATAATGAATTACATCAGTGCACAGCAAATTTGATCAACAATTCCTCTCACTGGACTTGAAACGTAACGCCGTCTGTGGTTCGACATCACAGTAGCAAACCATTCATGGATTGAGCCTCTTTCCAATCTGATCGCGGGAGTAGTATGTGGCCGTTATCTGCACATTCGTACTAGTATGCACCCAGTGACTGGGATGATGCTATATTTGAAACTGTGGCGATCAGTCACCGATACTATTGGATACTGCAATCGCTCATCACGCAAATTATGCCATGAGGTGTGCGCAAGCCTGGTGCTCAGCGCTCAAACGTAAGGCGTGTGTTTGATGCCAGATATGCAAGTCGAAGTCTCAAGTGCCATGTGCCACGTATTCCTGATCTCCCCGTTAATCAGTAGTCAGTAGCAGACGGAGGGGGATCCTGCCACTATGTTTCCTACCAATGCCGCTGAATCAATCGAATCCAACTCATCTCCCCACATTTCTACGCAGTGATCACCCTTCCTATAGCGAATAGAAAAGAGTATCCATCAATCCCAAATATGTAGAAAAAATAGTTGGGGCAACGTTAGCTCAGTACCCAATTTCATCTGCCAGTGCCATCATCCTTTTCAACTTCGCAACATCCAGAGTCCGTCCGGGGATGACACACCGATCTCAAATGGTGCTGTATGGGAAACGAGAAGTAGCTTGTGTGTTGATCACCGGGTAGTCAGGTCGTGGAGATAAGAGGATGCTGAATTACATGCAAGATGCCTACACACAGGTTCGTGGCGTAAGTTGATAGTATTAGTAGCGCACCTGTGATGCATCATTGTTGCAACTTGCAACCGTAGTTGAAAGTCGTCCTGTCCTTGCATGTTGAAAATTGTAGATAAATCCAGTGTGGGAATGAACTTCTGAGGCTTGAAAAAGTACAACCCTCCCACCGCCAACCTTATTTTTGACGCCCTAGTCATGTCAGTTTTTGATTCAACTGTTGGCTAACTTGCTCATTGTTCGGTAGGCTCTTGCAGTCAGAAAAAATTCGGTACGTATACTCTGAACAGCAGGCCATTTCGTATATATTATTAACACATAGTAAAACGCGTGTATATGATGCTGTATAAGATAAGATCATGGTTAGAGACATCGTTGAAAGACCATGCGCCACGAGAGCCTGCGACATCAAGAGTTTACTCAACGACAAAAGGCAGCCATGAAGCTTCTCACATACGCCGCCAAGACCAGACGACTTGAACCCATTTTCAGCAATGCCAGCCCGCCATCAGTGAATTGATGAGACCTTGATATTGTAGCCGTGCGAACTGTAGAAGAATATAATTCTGCTCTACTAAATATGATCATCTATACTGTTAAAAATTTGAGTTGTACATACATAGCCATCAGTGCCTGCAAATTTAGAGTAACATGAGTAGTGCACAACAATATGATGACATTCCTGCATTGCAGTCGACGAGGTGTGGTAGTATACTGGTGGCAATCATTTTGAATATTGTCATTTTGTCTTACTTTTGCTTTGCCTTATAATCTCATCCAAGACATTCTCGTGGGAGGTGCCTTTATCACTCGTCAACAAATGTAGAATAGCGTGTGATTTTGTAACAAAGTTGTGACCTGCGGCAACGAAGATCAACACAGGACGGTAGTGCACCTCCCTCATACCTCTCGGATGCTCTCGGTTTTCGTCATGTATGGTTAGAATTAGGAGACAATCCAAGACCTTGCTGTGGGAGGTGCATTTGGCACTTGTCAACAGATATAGAATGTTGTTACATTTCGTAACAAAAATATAACATGCTGTCACCACAGCAGGCAGGGCTCAGCAGCGCACTTTTCTCAATCTCGTCGATCGTTCTAGTTTTGCGTGATTTATGTTTTGATTTAAGATGCTGTTCAAGACCTTTCCATATGACGTGCCCTTTGGAACCAGTTAGAAAATCTAGAATAGCATCAGACTTCGCAACAAAATTGTGACATGCTGCCACCAGCGCCACTTTTGCGATGGTTCTCCAGCTTTTTCAGGGCCTCTCCAAGCGAACTGTTAAGACACAGAAAAATTTAAAAATCGAGTATATTCGCTAGTTCCCACCAGGAAATTCAGATACAAAGAAACAAGAGAACCAAGAGTAAAGCAGGGGGCGTGCCAGTCAAATTGTCGTATACGACATTGTCGAGTCCGTAGGCTAAATAATTTGTAAGGGGCGTTAGATACGTTTATGCTACGCCATATCCTCGTTGTATGTCGAAGTTATTCCTGTACCATATGACACCAGGAAGTCGACTCCGTGCAATTCGAATGCATTTGGAAGCGGCTGGCATCAAGACTTAGTAACGCCAAGGCAGAGAATCAACAGTAAATCAAGTTACCTGGAAGTGTATAGGCATTTCTAAAGCGGCCTTGAACGTTTCACCATAGCAGATGCTTAAGAAGGAGACGACTAGTGCGGAGAAGGCAATAATATACAAACAACATGCGGTGCAGACGAATGGTTTCAATTTCAGCAATGGAAGGAGCCGCAGCTATGAAAGCAAGTGGTCCCTTGGATAGACATGGTATTTGCAAGAAAGCATATAAGCATCTACAGCCAGACGTGAGACGAATAACACAAGTGCGATAAGAAAGCGCACGGATATAGCTCCTCATGAAGCTCAATGAGGAGACGAAACACAATGAACCCATCTTCGATATCGTCATCGTCGTGAAGCCATCTGGCGCATAAATCGATCAAAAGAGGTCTGAACAGATCGGCGATTGTCAGAGTGAGAGCTGGAACAGCTAGCAGTCGAGATAATGTGGATAGAGCGTGTGTTGGTATATTTGCTTTAGTTATATGTTGGATATGGAAATGGTCGATATCAACTCCAATTTTTCGTCACAACGACCAAAGTTTGCTCCAGAGCTGAGGGTGAGTTCTCCTTGGAGATCTACGCACGGGTTAGCATTGTCTAGAAGGTTGTAGTTATCACATACCGAATAAACAAGAGTCTAGATGCAACGCCAGAGCACACGACTTTGAAAGAGACTCCGAGTTGAGAAGGACGAGAGTCCACATGCACTGACAGCGCCAGAGTGCAAAAGACTCAACTCAGAGAAGAGCAGGAGTGAATGAGCCTGAGCCTGAGAGTCTTCATGAAGCGCCGGAGTACAGACGAATCAGAACAGGCGTTTGAACCTTCAGGGCGTAGTGCGAGTGAGGTATTTCAATTTTGCAATAGTCAGTAGAATAACAAAATGACAAAGTTGCGATATTGAAGAGGTGTCATCGATCTCATTTTCGTCCTCGGAATGCTTTGAAGATCTGACATAGCGGGTCCTTCAATGCTGTTCAAGTCGTCGAACAACTATATTTTGATGCTTATGCAATGATAAACGATAAACAATCTTTAATTGGCTGAATCATGTAGCGGGTACAGTATTACATCATTAGTCACGTGATACAAGTTGAACAAGTACGCACGGACTTTCCTGCCTCGTTCATTGTCCTCTACTAGTACACTCATTCTAACCGTATATCGTGGCACGGCTTCTAGTTGGTGAGTGATATGAAATAGGCGTATTGGGGCTCATTAGGTTGTTATAAAGATGTCTTTCAATATGCTTTGTCATCACGACTCCGAGTCACGCTCGGGGAACACCAAGTGAGAACCACCTTCGAGCTCCTTGACATATGCACGTATCGTGACTCATGCTGTTCTCTTTCTCTCGCTGGTGCTAGTTTTGACGGCAGAGCGGCCTGTGATGGATGTCGTTGAGAACTGTACATATCCAGGCATGTGGTTCCCTGTTCCATAATGGATCTCCTGCTGACGCATAACCAAGATGTGCTGATGCATATCATATGATCTCTCCTCAATTCATTGTCCAATGTCGCACAACATTTGCAGGGTTGGTGTACATGGCTCATGTCTGTTCCGATCTGAGGGCGCTTTAGCTTATGACTTGCTTTTATCTAGTCACTATTCGTCTCAAATCTGTACTAGTGAATCAAATCAGATAGCTCTTATATCCTGACAGCGAGGCTCAGTGCGTGAAACCTTTGTACTAGTGGCCTGAGAGCCGGACAGAATAGATCACCGGTCCTCCTATTAAAGTGGCACCAGGTACATTGAGCTTCGACGATCGTAGTGAATCAGAGGGACACGAAATCATCTTCCTCGCCTTCACCATCTTCCATCTCCCGATCATCTGAATCCTGAACATCGGACTCCTCACCATCATCGTCATCGTCACCATCATCACTTTCTTCTTCATCGTCGTCGTCACTCTCACCTTGCTCAACATCGGCCTCGCAGGGTTGAATGTTATGCTCGCACGGTGCGCTGTCCATGAGTTCCGCATTGGCGCAATTTCGTAATATCTCCCGCACGACCGTAGGATGCCCTATGCCATGAGGTGTATAACGCATAAGCATATCCTGGTCAACAAAACTGAGCGAGCTGCAGCTTGAGTAAGGATAGCAGGATTGGAGGTTGCACTTACATTCCAACGTAGTATGCCTCCCAATCATCTAAGTCACCACTCTGACGAGCGAATGATTTTCCGTAGCGAAGGGAGGTGGTTCCGCGCCCAGAGGCAAAAGCTGGAATAAGGTGCGCACTTCGGATGACCTGACCTGGATCAAGCCAGCCATAGGCATCGTGGTCGGACTCGTCAACGAAAGCGACCTTTGGCAGCTTAGCGCAAGGCATGCCTGACCGGTGGTCTGCCAAGGGTGCCATCCATCTAACATAAAGAACCTCAATTTGGTGTCGTTTCATTGTAGCTTCGACGCTTAGCCATGCATCTACATGATAGATGCCGAGAACCCGGGCATACCAATATGGATGTTGTGGCCTGGTTTCACCGGATAATACCATAATATCACAGTGTGTCTGAGGATTGACGGTGTCGTACTCCCGTCGAAGGTCATAGGTTGTGTAATGGACCTATGAGGGCGAACTCTAACCTGAGTGGGCTAGCAAGACTCAAGGGGTGAATCAAATACCTGCATGGTCTGGACTGAGTATAGTCTACTGTCTGATATTATGACAGAATTGCGCTCGTCATCCGTGAACACGTGGTCGCAATGGCTGATGTCTAACTTTCGCAGACGATATAGTATATGATCCTTAAGCCTCGGTATGAACGCCTGCGCCTTATCATGAACGATATGAACAATAAGAGGAGCCAGGACCTACTGCTACAGCCGGATCATCACCATGATCTCGAAGAAAAGTGAAGATATGGAGTGGGTTATTGTAGTTCTTCGGTATGTGGTGGTGATCTTTGAATCCTACAGGCAAGTCGACCGGCACCTGCTTGCTAGCGTATAGACTGTGGTCTGACTCTGCGACACGCCGAAGGACACGACGACGACGCTCATGCTTGGCGAGCTGTGCTGGGGTATCTAGTTTATTTGTTAATGGGTAGAAGGCCTTCAAAGCTCTGTGCACCAACTCTCCCTGCCCGAAATTAAATTAAGATGGGAAGACAATAGTACAGCAGACGTCCACCTACAATTTGCGAGGTAAAGGAGTCTGTGGTTCCAAAGAGCCGTATTGACTGGAGATAATCGCCCATGGCGTGAAATTTGTAAGTACTCAAATTGAATTTCTTAGTCTTTCGGCCGCTGCTCGTAATGTCTGGGTTGTTGGCACATGAGCGTTCACGGGCGGCCTTGCGATCTCGAGCGGCTTTTTCTTTTGGTAGCTCCAAGGTAGTGAAAGCAGCGCAGGTAATGTCTCGGAACTTGCGTAATTGACGGGAGAGCTGCTTGAAGGTCTCCTCTAAAACTGACAACGTAGTGTCGGAATGGATTCTTAATTTGGCCAGGGCGTGCCATAAGGCAAACCTGTACAAAAGAGATTGTACCAGCTCATCATGGCCTTCCGGGAAAAGCCCCTCGAAGACTGGCATAGCGCACTGAGATAGGTGTCAACAGCGCACGTCTACAACTCAACTCGATGAATGCGACATACCTGTAGGATATCCTCAAAATCTCTCGCTGCGAGTCTTTTCATTTCTGAAGTGTTGTTTGAAAATGTCCGTATGATTCCATTACCATATGACGGAACATGACGAAATCTAGTTTTAGTGTCATCACTTATCAAATGAATACGGAGAATAAAGGTGAAGGACGAACCTGTTGTCAAGAGTTGCGACAAGGTGTTCACCACCCGGACATGCATAGAGTAGGCGGATGAGGTGGGTAAAAAAGGCCTTCCAGGTGCCCAGCTCACATTCATGCATGAAATCGACCACCAGCATGCGAAAGGTGTCGAATCCTAGATGTCCCAGTTTTTCTGCAAAAGCGTTCTGGTAGAAAGTCAGGCAGTAATCTAACACTGATGAATTCAGATGTACTCACCACCGTCGGCACCCATGAACCTTCTCCCAGAGTTGCCTGCACCTTTGAACCATCGACGGTATTTCCCAACCCATAGATGAACCCCCGGGCACTTGTTACCCTGTCCAGACAGTAAGTTCGGAGGTTACCTATACGACTTCGCATATCTTTCAACAGGCCCAGGAGATAGAAGGAGGCTTTCAGCATGAGGCAGCGCGGACACGGGCAAGATCCCATGTCCTTTATTGTTGCTATCAAAACCCTAGGAAGTTGAGTTTTATTTCAATGAGGAAGACAAAGTAAAAAGTACGCACTTTTCTGGATAATCTGCGGAGTAAGTAAATATGCGTGGAAATACTCGTCTCAGTATACCATCCGGACACTGTAACACAATTCCATGACGGTATGCTTCAAGGAAGTCTGCGTCCAGTAAGTGTTTCCAACAGGCATGAAATAAATCCCGCCGACAATGTGTGTGAAGAGCAGCTATCCCGGTTTTCAATATCCGAGGTAAGCTGCTGAGGACATCCTTGACACTATCCGGAAGCTGAAAATCTAACATGAGAGATGCCTACGAAGCTGGAGACTGTTAACGTACCGAAGGTAGAAACCCGATAAGATGACATGCACCAGATTTAGGTGCTGAGCGTGCGTACTTGGTTAGATTTCCAAAGTATAGGTAAAGGGGCCAAGCCTTCGCCGTTCTGAAGGTTGCGAGATGAGTCGCATCAGAGAAGAACATGAGTCCAGCAATAACACGCTCCAGTGTGCAATTCGGTTCTCTCGGCTGCCGCTGTAGGTCATCCTGAGCCTGTAGCCATGAGTCAGACGTGTACAGTTCATCGAATACCCGTTGATGGCTGTCATCGAGAGGATCCTTCCACAGTCGCTTGAAAGGAAGTAGGTGGAACGCGTTAGCTTGGACGTCGGTAAATACGGAGCGGATGACTCCTAGGAGCGGTCGATAATGAAACCCCGGAACAGTAAACGACTCGGAAGGGTCATCTCTTGACTTAGTAGGTATGTCCAGAGTGATATAAGCTTCTAACCAGTCATCTGGAAAAGCGCAAGTCCCCTTTTCTCCGTCATCGTCGTGGTCTAATGCATGTAAGCTCTTCCTCACAGAAAATCCATCGAGGTCCCTTGGATTAAAGTCGTCCGCTTGAATCACATCTTTCACCAGGCGCGACACCTCAGCCTCCGATTTATGATGACTTCCAGAGTTCATCCAAGTCATGAGGCGGTAGGTGGTCATATTGGGGAAGGGATGAGGTGGTTTGGGAGATGTATCAGGCCTTTGGGCGTAATGTGCGTCAGTAGCCATTGGACAGGACTTAGCGAGTAGCGAAGACGGGATATATTTATCAGGCTCAAAGGAAGGCCGCCTAGGATACTGTCGATAAAGTCCAAAGGCATTGAGCGCGGTCTGAAGAGAATCCCGTAGAGTCAAAAGGACTCTTTGGATTCTGCGCTGAGGCAGATTCTGAGTTTCGGTCGCGGGAGGATTCCAAGAAGCATCCGAAATGTTGATGTCTTCATCAGCAGGTAGAATGTCTTCAAAATTTCTTGGGATCGGCCCAAGGTTCTGTCGTGAGGGATGTAGAACTAGATTGGCTTGAAATTGGTGAGTGCTATGTACAAGACGATGACAAGCTTCACACCTCGGATGTTATGGGCCCGTTCACCAGTGTCCTCCATTGCAACGTCGATAACTTGGGGGTCTTGAAATTGAAAGGTCGAAGTATTAGTAGCGTGAGCAGTGCTGCCTGGGGCGATAGTAGGCCCAGGTGACGACCCGGACTCGAAGCTACTACTGGTAGATACCCCGGATTCGCAATGAGCTATGGGTTTCAAGCAACGATCCTTGGTAAATTGGATCGGCCCAAGCTGTGATGGGAGGTAAGAGAGTCACACGAGGGTTTAGTAGGGTAAATAGTACGGTATGAAGTTAGAGACTTACACTAGGAACAGTACCACTAGTAGTTGTGAGCTGCGAGGACTTTTGCAAGGTTTGAATGGACCCTCTTGCCCGGTCTCGCCTTCTCTCCGTAGCTAATGTGCTTGCCTTCTGAAAGTGTTTGCAGACCGAGCGGTGTCTGCTAAGTCCGCGAAAATCTGTACCCCTCTCCCAAGAGCAATGTGGTGCACCGCAGAGCACCATTGAGACGACGACGATAAGCAACACAATCCCGGGCCAAGGCAGTTGAGAAAGACGCATCTGACTTGGCTTCAAGCTCAGCCTGAGCCTGAGGCAGGCGGCAATGATACTGCGTGCGACAGTTTGATTTCGCAAGTCCTCTTTCAGACATTGCCATATACAGTTTTAATAATTTTCCTGACAAGTCATTTGTCAAGCATAACTTCCGAGAGCAAGCAAGAGATACATTGTCGGGTTCAGATCCAATACATAGTTGATAGCGGAATGTAGATAAGCGGAGTAGTACGATATATGGAAACATAAAGAACAAGACAAGCGATCACCTGCTAAGATAAAATGTCTTGAGGCTATGAACTTCAAGTTTGCTACAGAAAGGTTTAAAAGACTGGAGTGTTCCTTCTAGAATGAGTGACTGCCAGGCTTGTAATCCGGCATTAGATAACACGCCCTGCTAGCCCTCTGTGCCCATGCATCCTCCTCACGCTTTAGGAGTGTCAAAAATTGGGTGTACTGGCGCACACGATTCTGCGCCGCAAGGTAGCTCGAATGCACTGTTTCGATGCATAATTTCGTGAACAGTGTGTCCTGCTTATCAGCTTCTGTTTTGATTCCATCGAGCGCCATCTTATAACAAAAAAGTCAGTGCCTGCCACCAAGTACAACGGGAAAATCCTCCAACCATATACGTCTGCATCTCTCGCTTGTGCCCAGCGTTTTTGGTCTGGAAAATTGAACCCGCGAGTTCAGGAATGTTGCCTGTGATGTCACAAAGACCCCCCATGCCGTAGGGTGATGATGACGGCGCGGTTGATGGTGATGACATTCTGATATTCTAATATGTATGGGTTTAAAGTGTTAGATAATGTTAGATGAGCCATGATATAAATGTTGAATGAGATATTTGATCGGAGCCATCGGGGCTTCAAATGGTGGAAAGACGGGCAATAGGACTCCGAATACCCCCAGATTTAATCTAGGTGCATTGTCATTTGCAGCTTTGAGTGTTTTAGTATGTTAGGCACCGTGGCCCGAGCTATAATTAGTTGAGCTAAATCCATAATCTGTAAGCAAAATATTGAACATTGGGTGACTTCCTGTAGGCAAAATAATGTGGACTATCATATACTGGACTTTGAAAATCATTTTTCAAGTTACACATTCAGATATTCTGTACAAGAAACCAAACCAGAGGTCCATGGAATGACATTTTATATCAATATCAAGCATTGCAAAATGACATAGAGACAAAGTGATTGATGATGAAGAATCTGCACTCATTGTTGCAGCTACTGTACTGTAGGGCTGCACACCGTACTGTCGACGGTAGATGGCCATACACATATGGTAAAGGTATGGTATATGGGTTCCCCGTATACCATACGTGGCATTGCTGGTGGATGAAGCAAATGGTACAGTATGGAGTATTTTACGGACGTATACAGTAGAGTACGGTACACAAGGAGTGTAAATCAACTATAAACGACCCAAACGAAGCCTTGCCTTCATGAGCATCAACATTTTGATAGTCTCAGGCTTGAGACTTGCATGCCGTAGTGAAACTGTGTCACGACCACTGGAGAAAATGTGTTCAACAGCAACAGCTGATCCTATGAAGAGAACTAAGTATAGACACCTGGAACATGGAGTAAGGACTCACCACATCAGCAAAAATGTGATATGCAACATAGTGCTACAGAAGCCACGGAGTAAATGTTGCTAGGCTGCAACCCCCCCCTCAACATAGCGCTATATACCACAGGCTACCTGACTTTTTGCACAATATTGTGTCCTGTACCTTGCATGTTGACTATGTAGTCTTGCTATGTAGTGCTACATAGCCTACCATACCATCCAGCTTAGATCATAGTGATTGTTTTTTGCCGCACTCGAACAAATAGAAGCAATAGCAACATCCATTCAATAGCACTATAACATAATAAAATAAGCTGTTATCTGCGCTCGCTTTCATCATCTTCAAATCCACCATCAAGCTCATCTGAATCATTACTCTCGTTCCCAGTGTTGTCGCCCTGTTGCTGGTGCTCCCGAATGGTGTTCTTGATCTTGTTGTCGGACAAGCAGCCTCCCTGTGGAATGTCGGTCGGATCTACTCTAGCATGCGACCTGCAGTGTGTGAGTCAGACTCATGATGACAAAATTCTCAAAAGACTCACCTGCCGCTGTTGTTGATGTCCTTGAGTATCGTATCAAGTATGCCATGGTCCTTCGTTTGCACTTGAAATCTCTTGAGATTGGCAAGGTGTTTGTCATATACAGCTTTGTACTCGCCGCTCGAAAAACAGATGTCGATGCACTCTCCATCAGCCTATTCATCCACACAGCACTCAGCCTGCAGTCAACAAAGCGACCATGTGAACCTAATAGCCCCCAGCCAAGCTTGTCACTCACTGCAGTATATAACAAGGCCAGTGCAGGAATCGGAAATGGTGTGAAATACTTATCAAACATGATCCCTTCGTCCCTCTTGTTCTGGTACCAGATCAAATTGGCCCCCTTCTGATTCAACCTCATCCAAAAGAGGCCACTGCGAGGAACATTGCTCTTTTTGTCTCCAAGATCCTTTGAATTGAATGTCAGTGTGATGACATGAGGAATATTGCCTACTACTCACCTGGTAACACAGGCCAAATTTATCCTTGAGGTCCTGCACGAGTTGGCGATTCTTAGACTTGACAGATTCTCTTGTACTGCAGTCAAACCCATAAATGCTCTCAGCAAGCGGGCGAAGTTTAGCTTTCACCTCACCTGTGAGATGTGACGTGCGACAGGTGATCTCGAGTGAAAGATTAGGCAGCTGTATGAATAGAGACAAAACACATACCATCTGTATTATCTCTCCATTGAATCCTATCTCAATGTCATGCGACACGCAGGCCTCCTTCCAAGCTTCTTTGGCCCATAACACTTGAGTCATGCGATCTGGGTATGCGTACTGAGATGCGAGCCGTCCATGAAAATCACCAATGGCGAATTTGATGAGTTGCTGGACTGCAACTTCATAGTCACGCGCTGCTACACGACCCTTACTCTTGTGGACTTTGCATGGACATCGTGGCTCATGTGATTGTGGGGAAAAAAAATATTCTGATAAATCCTTGGCATTGCGCTTCCTTTTGTGATTGTGTGGTCTATCACCCTTGTAGCTAGAAGATGAAACATAGCCCGAGTCGTGGCGTGAATCTACTAACATGTTCAGATGCTATTCAAATGATGGAACACTACTTACCTTCATTATCAGACACATGGTTATCCTCCATGTAAGCGGTCCCACTGTCAAACTCATCGACATCAGTATCCTGGCCATCACCATCTCCGAGTCCATAAGGCTGCTCATTCTCCCCAGAAGTGTTGCCTGTGTCATCTATAGGGGCCGTATGTGCATTTTGTGCCTGCCGAAGTTGCATCAGCTCTTTTGCACGAGCGGTGCTGAGTCTTCGCTGCGGCTTTCAATCAATCAGCACACTTAGAGTTGAACTCAAGATTAACCCACTTACAGTATTCTCAGATCGAGCTTTTGGTGGCAATGTGTGATGGATGGGTGTGCGAGTGTGATTAGTACTATTAACAAAGCCAGACTCCTGCAAGTCATACCCGTTAGCATCCACAATCTGAAGTCATCAGACAGTCTTACCTTTGTAAGGGCATCTTCTTGCCAACCACGAGAGGGTGTATTTACTTGCGGAGGCACCTTGCTGAAACGTGGCCTTAGATCCAGTGCGCTGGCGACCGGCGCTTGGGACAGAGAGACATTATGTGACGAAAACTCCAAGACACAATCAGATCTGATTGTACAAATGAGATAAAACACCAGACATACCTTGATATAGTGCCTTCTCCGAGGGACGGTGCTCACATTGTTTGCGCTGTGAGGGAGCAGTGTCCACATTATTGATAATTCTAGCGAGTGCTTGGCGACTGGGTCCTGTCGAAGACATTCTAAAGGCAGAGATGAGAGTGGGAATAGTAGCAAGCAATGAAGATCTTACCATTTTATAGAATAGGACATGTCTGATGCGTGGAGTCACACTGGTCACTGGTCAATCAACATGTCCTAATTTCACATGTCGACTCACTTGGCTTTGTCAGCTATTTGTGTCCTCCCTGCCAAAGATTAGTCTGAATCATTGTATGAACTGGAATAAGTGTCACTCACTTGGAAGTCGGCTTTGTCGGCTCATTTGTTGCCCTTCCTTGCCCATGTCTGACTGCTGCAATTTCTGCCTGAAAAGCTTCAAAAGTTCTCGGGCTGTTAGTAGTCACATCGCAAATGCACCTGCCTGCAAGGACCGTATGGAAGGGGTCCGCGCACAAGTCAATGATGAGATGCACAATATGGATGTCGATGGAGACATACCTTTCATATTTGATTATGATGTGGATGTCATTCAAGACATGCCACCACGATCCCCTCCACCCAATCATCATGTCCATGTTGAAGAAGTTGAAGACGAGGAAAGAGTTTGGATGCGATTTATCCAGACGTACCCTGGACAAGTAGCGAGGACGCTCGGACAAGCAGAGACATTATTTGAGAGCATCAGAGTGGAACAAGAAGCATTAGGCCTAGATACGTGGGCACCCTTTGCAGATGAAGAGGAGTGGGGGCTGGTGAAGTGGCTGATTGCGAGAGTAGGTCAGATGGCAATTGACGAGTTCTTTAAACTACCCATTGTGAGCTGTCAAACTTGCAGCAACAACTGAGAGACACTTACAAGGACATGGAACAGACTGGCCACATGAATACTTCCTTCACAAGTAAATATACCTTGATGAAAGCTGTTGATCAGCTTCCCCGAGGCACCGAGTGGATGTTAAAGAAAATAACTGTCAAAGGCAACATAGTCAGCAATAGTGGCCAACGGGAAAGTGAAGAGCTCGAACTGTGGTTACGGGACCCTGTAGACTGTATCCGTGAGCTCATGGGCAACTCAGAATTCAAAAACATGGTGTCATACACACCAGAGAGGGTTTTTGCAGATGAGGAGGGAAAGACCTGCATGTTTGATGAGATGTGGACTGGTGAGTGGTGGTGGGAGATGCAGGTAAGTGCGGGTGTCTCCAAAGAGTGAAAAAAAATGCACTAAAGACATTCCTACAGGGAAGATTGCCTCCAGGGGCTGTTGTTGCGCCAGTGATCCTGGCATCTGATAAGACTTCATTGTCGCAGTTCCGGGGAGACCAGGAGGTGTGGCCCATGTACTTGACCCTCGGAAACATCTCAAAAGAGATCTGCTGTCAGCCATCCAAACGTGCAGCCATCCTAATCGCGTACTTACCAATCTCAAAGTTAGAATGCTTCAAGCGAGATACATGTTCTGTTGAACCTTATCATCTCTTCCACTACTGCATGACACAGGTCCTGGAGCCATTGGTCAGTGCAGGAACGGACAGAGTGGATGTCACATGCCCTGATCATCAAGTCAGGTGGTTGCATCCCATTGTGGCAGTGTATGTTGCTGATTTTTCAGAGCAGTGCCTTGTGCCCCGGATAATCCCCTTTCCAAACTCGACAATTCAGCGGTTAATTGATGAGCACGGTGCTTCCGCCTTCATTCCCGCTCTCGAAGAGTTTGTCCGTCACAACCTGCAAACTCAGACACACCGAAAATTTACACCACAAGACTGGGTTGATGTGTACAAGTACCTGAAGGTGCTCTCCCCCCCACGACCACATGTAAACAATGCCAAATGTTTATTCAAGGTACACGCAGTGCCAGTCATTCCGTCGAAGGATGCAAGGAAAGGGCCAGCTCCTGCACACTTCGACACGGTGCTTGTGATTGAAGATGAGGACCGGTACACTGGGGAGGGAATATCAGGTATGTGTTATTGTTTTATAATTGTCTATGCTTGCTCACTAGTGACTTAGGTCTGTGCGTTGGTGAAGTGAAGGTCATTTTTGACCTCCCATCACGTTTCGGACATTTTCCCCACCCCCTTGCATACATCCATTGGTTCCGGCCACTTCAAACATTCGACGATAATTTGCAGAGTTTCAAGCTCACGAGGTCTTCATGGCAGCGGGGACCTAATGCAGCTGTTCTACCCGTGAATCAAGTTCTGCGCCCTTGTCACCTTGTTCCCCAGTTCAGTCGAGATGGGTCAGAAGAATTCTATTTGAATAGGTACATTGATTTAGAGTTGTTTGAGCGACTGTCATAGCATAGCTGGTGTAATGCTGATAGTATTATAGGGCACAACATTGTCTTCTATGTGCGAGATCAATTTCATAGCCTCAGTTGCCATTAGGTTGAGTTACAGGTCGCTATGTAGTGCTACTGAATGTTGTGGGGGTGCCCTGTTGTGCTATAGAGGCTATGTGGTGCTATGTATTCTCGCAGGATGCAAATGATGGGCGAGCTTTTTCCTGATGCAGGTATTGAAAGGACATCGCGGGCAAGTCGAGAGAGATTTGGAAACTGTGCTTGGCAACCTGCTAGTGTTCTGCATGGGTAACCCATGGGTATTTTTGACTATACCTGTACCCTTACCTATGAAAACCCATACCCATACCCACAGGTACACCAATAACACTAAGCACAAGTCTGTAGTTATCCGAGTCACTACTAGCATGAAACAAATTGAAAAAATTAATTTATGATGTCCCAGCCTTCTTCAAGCTCCTTGTCATCTCCTGCAACCTCTGGTAGAATTGTGATAGCGGTAATGTCCTTGTTCTTCACATAGCCCAGCAGACTCCAGTTTCCAAGACAGAGGAGAGCACACATTGACTGTGCAGATAACCGGTTACGAACATGAGACAAAATGAGGTGGCTCTGACTGAAAACACGCTCAACATCGGTTGGCATCACTGATGTTGTTAATAAGACAACACCATTGCCATAGTATAAGTTAGTAGCTCACCGGGAATCGACAAGTAGTCGAGTGCCATGCAGGATAGACAAGGGTATACTGATTTTCACTCATGCCACCAGAGAAGGACATCCCTCACTTGCTCTGGATCAGTGCTGAGGTAGCATGAAAGTTCGTTGAGCATTTCTGCAGTACATGGAGCAGCAAGGGAGGGCAGATCGTCGAATATATTAAGTACCTAGTATAGAAGATCAGTTACACACCAGCAGTATCAAAAGTGTTTAAACAAAATGTACCTTGGCCTGCTCGTTTACAGGTGTGGGTATATCCTCATATACACTAGATGCATGTAGTGTGGAATAGGACTGATTGAAGACATCCCTCACAATCTCCTCTGCAGTATCAATCCAGGCGTGCTCCCAGCCAGCATGCTCAAAATATTTAAGTTTGTGTCTGGGATGTAACACTGTCAATAGATAGCATTATTACATTAGTAGTTATAACCATTCTGAAAGAAAAAGACTTTGTACCCATAGCAATGCAATATACTTCAGATTGATCTGTAGCATTGTAGTAGTGGTTGAGTGTTTTCTTGGCAATCCCTAGGGCAGCACAAATTGATAGTTCATAATCACGATTAAGGGAGTGGTTGGTGAGCATTTTGTTAATGTGATTCATTGCAGGGATCACAGTTGCAAGACTGGGAGTGGAACGAGAGAAAAATAATGTTGCATCTTTGAATATCTAAGTTGTAATGAGAACGTGCAACATCAATCCCAAAAATAGAAATGCATGCACCTTCAACGTGCTGTCCAGCTGTCCAGCAATGATCCACTCATTCTTATCCAACTCAAACTTGCGCAGGTTTGCACTTTTGTCCACTGTAACACTGTCAATAGCTAACTAATATTCTATTGCGAACACCAGCATGTCAAAGGTTGAGTTCCACCATGTTGCTACATCACGCAGCATTTTCCATTCTGGTAGGCTGAGCTTCTGGAGCATTTCAAACCACAAGGGCAGGAGAAGTGTTGTTGAGTGGAGGGGTGTGAATGTGATCTTGCATAGCTGTGGAAGCATTCAGGTAAGTATGACAACACCTATAAGACTTTGGTTCAGTGACTGACTTTAACCAACACCAGCTTGACAGGCCTTATGTTTTCCTCAAGTTTGTTACGGTCAGCCATGGGGAGTCTAGCTACCTCATCAATCCAGCCATCTGCAGTATCACTGTCATATCCCGCGTTCCGGACCCGGACCTATCACACTCATCATTTCCGGATTTCCGGATCCGGCCGACTTCTATGTATCGTCCGGATCCGACCCGCGTCTAACTTCCGCGCCTTATCCCTTTGGTATTTCCCTTATCAGTTAGTACGCTTTATTTTCCGTTCCTCATTCATCTCCGTCTTCATTTTACTAAGTTCCGATAGACTAGTGATAGTCGTACCATATGTTTTCTTCATAGCTTTACATAGCTTCGCACTGCACTTACTATTCTCCGTTATGTCCTCAGTAGTATATAAACCCCTGTACAATCTCTGTAGTTCCTCAGTTCGAATATCATATTAGACTCTGCTCATTCTCTCCTCCGTCCGACTTGAGTTTCTCTCTCGTCGACCTCCGCTCGTCTTAGGATCGACTCCTATAGACTTGACACCTCCGCCTCTACCTCTGGTAGTCCTCCGCTGTTTCCTTTCTAGTTCGGACTTCGTCCGGATTAGTCTTATCTCTTGTTTCCGAACGTCCGCCAGAATTCCCGCGCATCGGACATCGGACTCCGGACATCGCCCGACGCCCTCCGGACATCGTCCGGTAACCTTCGGACATCGTTCAACAACCCTCGGAAGTTAGGGGCACGTACTCGGGTAAGGGGCGCAGCGCACAAGCTGAAGCCAAGCCCTTCGGATCCGACCCTTGAGCACGTTCTTAACAGTATATTCGAACTCACACCTTACCGAGTATACTTACATCTGACTTCATGGCACCTACACGGGCGCAGACCGCTCTTAATGCAGCGGGAGTTGTAACCGCCCGACGCGACTCTACTCCCATAGTCGATGCCTTCCTCAGTTTCTCACAGCGCCGCGCTAGTGCGCAAGGTGCTGCCTCCAGTATCTCACAACTCATGAATCGCCCACATCCGTCTACCCCCACCCCCACACCCGCCGGAAATCTTCCGCACAATGATTCCGACGATGAACTTGCCCTAGGCGGTAACCCGCCAGGAGGAGGTGGCGGAGATCCGGATGATGAACCTCCGGAAGACCCGACTGACGATGAAAACGAAGGTCTAGGTCCACAAGACTTGGTCTTCCTCCGGCTATCCCAAGCCATCAATAACCTGGCGCGTAACAACCGCCAATCCTCCGGATCCGGTGATCCTAAAGTCAAAGTCCGAGAACCGGATACCTTCGATGGCACTGAGCCCCGGAAACTCCGGGCGTTCTTTGTCCAATGTGAGCTTAACTTCCAAGCTAAGCCGAAATCTTTCCGTACCGGCCGAACTAAGGTCAACTTCGCGCAATCATACCTCAAGGGCATGGCCCTTGAATGGTTTGAGCCGGACCTCCTTTCGGATGATCTAGCGGATCGTCCGGATTGGATGGATGACTACTCCGAGTTCATGTTAGAACTCCAAACTAACTTCGGACCTCACGACCCGGTCGGAGATGCGGAAATGCAGCTGGAACAGCTCTATATGCGCGACGGACAGCGCATCAACAAGTATGTTGTAGAGTTCCAGCGGCTAGCTTCCCAAGTCCGAGGTTGGGGCGACGGAGCTTTGCGCCGTCAGTTCTACAACGGACTTCCGGCTCGCATCAAGGACGAAATCAGTCGTCAAGGAAAACCCACCACTCTGTCCCAATACAAAACTCTCGCCCAGACTATCGACGCTCGATACTGGGAACGCAAGGGAGAAGTCTCCCGCGAAACCAAACCCTCCGCATCCGCGCCTCCTGCTAAGCAGTCAGCTTCCACTTCCGACCGGAAAGAGTACTCCGGCGGAAAATCCGGAAACGCTTCGGCTTCCTCCTCCGCCAAACTTCCGGACTTGACGTCCAAGCTCGGAAAAGACGGCAAACTCACCTCCGAGGAACGCCAGAGGCGCATGGAGAAGAAGCTCTGCCTCTTCTGCGGCGGACCCGGTCACACTGCCCGGGACTGCCTAAAGTCCACTTCCCGTGCGGCCAAAGGTCGTGCTAGCACGGTGACTCCGGAAGCCAAACCGGAGGTCTCGGAAGAGACAAAAAATTAGTCCGCAACCCTCCTGACTCCGCGCGGGACAAGGGTTGCGTTGACTCAACCCGTGCAATGGAGCTACGTCTCAACGCTATTTCCTTTTCCGATCCGAACTCTCTAGTACCATCCGTTTCAATTTCTACTTTTCCCGATATCTCTCCGTTTCCGGCTCTTGTAGATTGTGGATCGTCTCATTGTTTTATAGAAACCAGATTAATCCGAGAAAATAACATTCCAACCTATGCAATTCCTCCGCTTCCGCTCCATCTGTTTGATGGTACTTCTAATGCCACTATTACTGAGGCAGTAGATTTACCGATCCGGTTTCCGACCGGCGTGGTTACCTCCGAAACATTTTATGTTACTCCGCTGGACTCATCCTGTTCCATCATTCTAGGATATAGCTGGCTCACCCGACACAATCCGTTGATTGACTGGGTAAAGGGCAGCATCGATTTCCGTCCGATTCCTCATGGAGTGCCTCCGTCCCCTCCGACCTCTTTTCCGCCGGCTCCGGCGGAAATCCCTTCCTCAACCTCGCCGAGTCCCTCCGCTGATAATGCCGGTCCTAATATTTCCCTAATCAATGCAGTTGCCTTTTGCCGGGCCTGTAAATTAGAGGGATCGGTTCAGTTCAGTATTTTTGTTCGTCCGTCCGGTGTCAATCTCCGCTCCGCTACACTCTCCTCCGAACCTCCGAACCTATCCGGAATTCCTTCGGAATATCACGAGTATGCGGATGTCTTTGATAAGGGCAAAGCCGGACAGCTCCCTCCCCATCGTCCATATGATCTAAAGATCGAATTGGAAGAAGGAGCGGCTCCGCCCCTTGGCACCATCTATTCCCTTTCTCCGGTTGAGCTTGTAGCTCTTCGCAAATTCCTTGATGAGAATATTGCGACCGGACTTCTTCGTTCCTCATCCTCTCCGCACGGAGCCCCTGTCCTATTCGTCAAAAAGAAGGACGGCTCCCTACGCCTCTGTGTAGATTTCCGAGGACTCAATAAAATCACAAAGAAAGACCGCTACCCGCTTCCCCTCATTTCCGACCTTCTCGATTCTCCGAGCCGCGCTAAAGTTTACACTAAGATCGACCTCCGGTCCGCATACCATCTAGTCCGGATGGCGGAAGGAGACGAGTGGAAAACTGCTTTCCGGACGCGCTACGGCTCGTATGAATGGTTGGTTATGCCGGAGGGTCTCACCAATGCTCCGGCGGCTTTCCAGCGCTTTGTCAATACCATCTTTGCCGATATGCTTGACATTTGTGTTATTGTGTACCTCGACGACATCCTCATCTATTCCGCAGACCTTGCATCTCATAAAAAACACGTCCTTGAAGTCCTCCGACGCCTCCGGAAGCATCGGCTATATGCTAAACCGGAGAAGTGCGAATTCCATTCCGACTCTGTAGAATACCTCGGTTACCTCCTATCTCCGGCCGGACTTACAATGTCCTCCGACAAAGTCCAGACTATCTGCGACTGGCCGGAACCTCGGAAAGTCAAGGATATTCAATCGTTCCTCGGATTCGCCAATTTCTATCGTCGCTTCATCTTTAACTACTCGGATATTGTAGTTCCGCTTACGCGGCTCACTCGCAAGGATGCTCCCTGGAATTTCTCCGAGGATTGCCGGAAATCTTTTGAAACTCTCAAGAAAGCCTTCACTACCGCTCCGGTGCTTACGCACTGGATGCCGGATGTTCCTATCGTCGTTGAGACGGACGCTTCCGACTATGCTATCGCCGGAATACTTTCTATAGTATGTCCGGACCAGGAGCTCCGCCCGGTTGCTTTTTACTCCCGGACCCTTTCGGCTCCGGAACTCAACTATGACACCCATGATAAGGAACTTTTAGCTATCTACGAAGCTTTCCGGTCCTGGCGACACTACCTTGAAGGCTCTGCCGAGCCGATAGACGTCGTCACGGATCACAAGAACCTTGAGTACTTCGCTACCACAAAACTCCTCACCCGCCGCCAGGCCCGCTGGTCGGAATACCTTCACCAGTTCAACCTGATTATCCGTTTCCGACCCGGAAAACTCGGAGCTAAGCCCGACTGCCTAACTAGACGTTGGGACGTCTACCCCAAAGAGGGGGATAAGGACTACGCTCAAGTTAATCCACACAACCTCCGGCCGATATTTACCACAGAACAGCTCGCTTCGTCCCTCCGGGCATCACACCTAGCAATTCCGGTGCTCCGGACAGCTGTACTGATGGATGTCGAGCAGCTTCATAAGGACATTCTGTCCGCCCTCCCTAATGACCCTATCGCTTCCTGTCATCTTCCGGATCCGTCGGACCCGAGATGGACAGTGGACGAGAGTGGTTTCCTCCGTTGCGACAACCGTATATACGTTCCAGAATCCAATGACCTCCGTCTCCGAGTGCTCCGGAATACGCACGACCACCCGCTATCCGGACATTTCGGTCAGAACCGGACCCTGGAAGTTATCCGTCGGGAATATACCTGGCCCGGAATCCGCGCATATGTGAAGGACTATGTTAAGTCCTGCACGACCTGCGCCCGAGCTAAAGTTCCGCGACACAAACCATACGGATTATTGAAGCAACTTCCCATTCCCGAGAAGCCGTGGAATTCTATATCCATGGACTTCATTGAACAACTCCCTGATTCCTCCGGCTTCACAGCCATCCTGGTAGTCATAGATCGACTATCCAAGCAATCCATATTCATTCCGACCTATGACACCATCACCTCTCCGGACCTCGCCCGGTTATTCCTCCTCCATGTGTTTTCCAAGCACGGAGTTCCGTCCCATGTCACTTCCGATCGCGGTACGGAATTCGTTTCCCACTTCTTCCGGTCGCTCGGAAAAGCGTTAGATATGATCCTCCATTTCACCTCCGGATATCATCCGGAAGGCGACGGACAAACCGAGCGAGCTAACCAAACCCTAGAACAATACCTCCGGATCTACTGCAACTATCAGCAGGACAATTGGTCGGAACTGTTACCCTTGGCCGAGTTTGCATACAACAACGCTCCGAGTGCTACCACCGGAGTTTCACCATTCTTCGCCAATAAGGGTTATCACCCGAACATTTCCATACATCCGGAACGTGATCTTTCCTCCGCCCGCGCCCGGGATCATGCTATAGATTTAGATGAGCTTCACCAATTCCTCCGAGAAGAAATGTCCCTTGCCCAAGCAAGATATCAGGGACCCGCGGACGCTAGACGGAAAACCGCTCCGGACTTTAAAGTCGGAGATCAGGTCTTCGTCAAAGCAAAATATTTCCGCTCGACCCGACCATCGAAAAAGCTCTCGGAAAAGAATCTCGGACCATTCGACATCATCGCTCGTCCCGGTACCCACTCCTTCACCATCCATCTTCCGGATGCTATGCGATCCATACACCCCGTATTCCATGTCTCTCAGTTAGAACCCGCAACTCCGAACACTATCCCTAATCGCATCCAACCTCCTCCGCCTCCGGTACTAGTCGACGGAGAACCGGAATACGAAATCTCCGAAATCCTGGACTCCAAGATAGACCGCCGGAGACGTCACTGCCAACTACTATACTTAGTACGTTGGGCCGGATATGAAGGGACGGACGAAGAAACTTCCTGGATACTCGCAACCGAACTCGGAAATGCGCCGGAACTTCTATCGGATTTCCATTCAGCATATCCGGACAAGCCGGGACCAACTTCTAACAAAGAGTAAGGAGAAACATGCATATATGTACATTATTTAGGCGTCCGACATCCGGACTTCGGATCCGACGACCTAAGAGTCCATCTCCATGTCTCCGCCGGATCCGCCGGCCTCTTTTTCCGCCTCCTCTCCATTTTCCTCCTCCGGAGCATCTTCTACATGCATCCGGAAACCGCCCCTCAGACTCTCCATGAAGAGAGTCTGAAACTCCCTCTGCTCCTCCATGAACCGGAGCATGGTCTCACTCACCCGGTCCATCGCAGCTCTACTTCCCTCCGCCGCTGCAATACCCCTCTCCATCAGCCCATTCGTCCGGGCCAGTTCCGCAACTATGTTGTTGGCGGCTGCGACCCAGGCCTGGTCGTCGTACTCCGCCCAGTCTTGATCCTCTCCAATAACCGTCCGGGGATTGGAGACTATTTCTATGTCGTCGTCGATGTCCTCCGGACTGCGCTGACGTCTTTTTCCTTTGCCCTTGGGGCTCGGAGATCCCTCCGGACGCGCGCGTTTCTTGCCTTTGCCTTTGCCGGCCGGCGCCTTGACAGGCGGATTTCCACCGACGCACTTTTCCTTGGACGCACGGCATTGGTCACACGTCCGGATCTTTCGGAAATCATCAGTAGTCATCCGGATCCGGACAAAACAGAAAAACTCACCCTAGGCGTCCTAGACGCTACTGCCCAGGTGCAAATCTTGCGCCTAAGGACGCACATCTCACACGCAACCTCCGGATCCGCCGGACCGGAGGACTAAAAATTGTTAAAACTCCGGAAAAACGCAAAAAACCTCATCCGACTCACCTCCGACGCATTACCCATCCTAGCCTTTGCCAAACGCTCCTGCTCGCGCTCCGCCAACCTCTTCCGAGTCTCCTCGATATCCTTCCGTTTCTGCTCCTCCATCCGTTTCCGTTCCTCTTCCGCCTCCTTGCGCTTGCGTTCCTCTTCCTCCGCCTCTCTCCGAGCGTCCGCCTCAAGCCGCGCAATTTCGGCCGCCATTTCCGCCTGTCTCTCTTCGAGAACCTGCCGGGCGGTCTTCTTGTTGCCGGAAGTGGAGTTAGACATGATAGAAGCAGTAATAGGAGTTAAAGGGAAAGTTTTAGACGTCTCATGGGCGCCCCGGCCTACTTATATGCTCAGTGCTATTTTTACGAGCTCCGCCCATCATCTCGCATTCATAAACGTCCGGTCCGGACTTCCGAATCAGAAGCCTCGTGGGCTCGGCCCTAAAGGGGGGATACTGTCATATCCCGCGTTCCGGACCCGGACCTATCACACTCATCATTTCCGGATTTCCGGATCCGGCCGACTTCTATGTATCGTCCGGATCCGACCCGCGTCTAACTTCCGCGCCTTATCCCTTTGGTATTTCCCTTATCAGTTAGTACGCTTTATTTTCCGTTCCTCATTCATCTCCGTCTTCATTTTACTAAGTTCCGATAGACTAGTGATAGTCGTACCATATGTTTTCTTCATAGCTTTACATAGCTTCGCACTGCACTTACTATTCTCCGTTATGTCCTCAGTAGTATATAAACCCCTGTACAATCTCTGTAGTTCCTCAGTTCGAATATCATATTAGACTCTGCTCATTCTCTCCTCCGTCCGACTTGAGTTTCTCTCTCGTCGACCTCCGCTCGTCTTAGGATCGACTCCTATAGACTTGACACCTCCGCCTCTACCTCTGGTAGTCCTCCGCTGTTTCCTTTCTAGTTCGGACTTCGTCCGGATTAGTCTTATCTCTTGTTTCCGAACGTCCGCCAGAATTCCCGCGCATCGGACATCGGACTCCGGACATCGCCCGACGCCCTCCGGACATCGTCCGGTAACCTTCGGACATCGTTCAACAACCCTCGGAAGTTAGGGGCACGTACTCGGGTAAGGGGCGCAGCGCACAAGCTGAAGCCAAGCCCTTCGGATCCGACCCTTGAGCACGTTCTTAACAATCACCAGTGTCATCATCGTCATCTTCCTTCCCCTCCTATTCACCTCTGGTCTGCTCATCCTCAATATCAAGACTCTCGGCAAGATCTCTCAACTCCCTCTCTACATCATCCAGTGCCGCATCTGTCATGCCTTTGAGGACATTAAATTGATGTATCAAACTTTTTGCTATGAGAGTGATGACATGGTTAAAGCACTGTGCATGGTTGGGATCTCCAGGGAATGAGGGAATCAGGTCACTGAGCACCTCAATCATGGTGTCATTCGAAGACACATTATCACAGGTTATACACAGTATCTGGCTACAGGTAAGTATCCTGTCCACTGCTATTTGATGTAAACTGACCTTATCAGACACACCAAACTCTTTAAGGATCTTTGTGAATGCCGCAGCAAGGTTAGCACCTGAGTGTAACATTGCTACTTTAACAACATCAAGGATCAAGCACACTGGCTCTCCATCCTGTTCGAAGTGGACAGTCACAGCGATGAACACCCTGTGGTTTGGAGAGGTCCATGCATCTGTAGCAAAGCTGAGGGTGCCCTCATACTCCTGCAACATATTTGCAATTTGCTTTTGCATATTCGCAAACACCTTCTTGACATCACGAGATACTGTTGTGGGTGAAGGTATGTAATATTCCGGTCTTCCCATTTTCATTAAGCTCTGGAAGCCACGATCACTGACAATTTGAAAGGGCCTCTTACTCTTGGCCACCCACCACACTATCTCTGCCCGCAATTCCATTTTTGTATGTTGACGGTGTGAGAACGTCACTTTCCCTTTCCCTTTACCTCAAAGGCAACCGTTATGGACTGTGGATCCAGGACCCCTTTTGTTGTCACGCGCACCTCTGCTGCATTCTTGGCTTTGTCAGCCAATTCGACAGTTTCAGCACCTGTCATATCCCGCATTCCGGACCAACATCTGACGACGTTCCCACGCCTCATCCGGACCTCCGGACCTCCTGTCCATGTCTCCAGACCCAATCCTCTATCCGTCCGAATCCCTGTACTCCTGCATCTGATATCCGGATGCCAGATCTGATATCCACATCTCCGGATCTCCGGATCCGACCTATCTGTCATGTCCGAACCCAAACCTTAAATCAGCGCCCATCCCCTTATGGTAATCACCTGTCTCCGGACTTCCGAACATCCGGATCCGACCCACGTCTATCTTCCTTGCGTTCCGGACCCAGACCTATCACGCATTCATCTCCGGACATCCGGATCCGACCCGCGTCTATCTTCCGTGCCTTATCCCTTTGTATGTTCCTTCTTGAGTTAGACTTCCTCATTTTCCGTACCTCATTTCATCTCCGAGTTCATTTCTTATGATCCGTCTTATTTTCTAATACATTTCCACATGCTCGTACATAGCCTTACCCCTCTGCTTACTGATCTGCACAGACTTGCCTCTAGTATATAAACCCCAGTAGATACTCCTGTATTTCCTCAGTCTGAATATCATACATATTAGTCCTTGCACTAGTCTTCACACTAAGTCCTCGTAACAGTTCTATTCCTCCGACTTAGTAATCATCCATCTCAGGCCTAGGGAGAAATTCCCTAGGCCAGAGCTCCGCTTCTCCGATCCTCCGCTCATCCGCTCATCCACTCATCCGATCCTCCATTCCTCCGAGTTTCCGGAAGTTCCTCCGGAACTTTCCCGCGGTCCTCCGGACCTATCCTGCTTCGGACTTTGTCCTTGCAGCCGTTCCTCTGTTTCCTTCTACTCAGGACTCGTCCTGAGTAGCCATTATACATATCCCTGTCAGGACGAAACTCCATCGTAATTTCCGGAAGTTCCTCCGGAACTTTCCCGCACTCATCCGGAAGTTTCTCGCACTCGTCCGGAAAGTCCTTCCGAAGTTTCCCACGCTTCTCCGGAAGTCCTTCGGACTTCACTGGACTTTCTCCGGACTTCATTCTGAAGTTAAGGGCACATACTCGGGTAAGGGGCGCAGCGCACGAGCTGAAGCCAAGCCCCTTGGAATCAGTCCTACCCTTTGTGCACGGTCTTAACAGCACCCCAGCATTTCTTTGTGTGTTTATGCATATTTCCCATGGACTTTGCATCCCCAGTATCAAGATATCTCCTCACCTCCCGTGTTTTGTACTTACAGTTTGTTGCTGCACATTGGAACGAGTGACATCGGCAGTTGTTGATGTACTCAATGGTAGGGGTGGACCTGAAGGATACATAAACCGGTGCTGTCCAGTCATTCAAAAGTCATCCTGTCAACCGTCAGCATCATATAATACAGCGCTGAGGACTAGATTCACTTATTTCACTGTCTTCATCCTCAGCCGCCAACTCTTCTTTACTGTCCTCCACCACAGCCTCCATTGTTACATCTCTATTAGCATTGAGACTGCCCCCAATGTGACTTGGTTCATCATCATCGTTATCATCATTGGAGTCTTGAACTGTTGCCCTTTGTGAAAATCCTCCAGTGGGGGATGGTGTCAAAGCTCTAGATGCAAAGGTAGAGACTTTGCGAGTTGCTATGGATTTCTTGTGAGATTGCAAGAGGGTTTGTGTAAATTTTTTTGTATGCTTGACTTTGCCAGGAGCTTTATTCTTAGCTTTTGTAGTACCTGCCATGGTAAAGGTTGAACAAAGATGTGATTTAATTGCCTTATTATAAATTGAGTTACAAATTTTGAGGGTACATGGGTACATAGCTGCAGGTATGGGTTTCTCACAGGTTCAAATTCCTGTACCCCTACCCATACCCTCTAAAAAACCCTCCAAAAACCCATGGGTTACCCATACCCCTTATATCACTAGCTGGGGATCAATTTTGGGAAGATGTTTGCACCTGTTGCCAAACCAGCTTCAATTCGAGTGCTCTCAGCACTTGCTGCCCTTAACAATTGGGAACTCGATGTGTTTGACATGAAATGTGTGTTCTTGTGGGGGAAATTGACAGAGGATGTCTACATGTGACAGCCCCATGGATTTGAATGTGTCGAGCCCAGCATCAGCCTCCTTGTCTGTCACCTATTATCGGACTCAAACAAGCCGCCTACAACTGGTATGAACTTTTACGCGAAGTTCTAACTCAGTTAGGCTTCCTTCGCATTGAGGCTGACTACACCATTTTTATCTATGGATCACGTCAATGGAGAGAGGGAACACATCATTTGCATCATTGCCTGGCATGTTGATGATGGCCTTGCAGCTGTGAGCCATCATCCATTCCTCATGTGGATTAAGGGTCAGATAGCGCAACATTTTGGCATCACTGATCTTGGTCTGGTATCCAAACACCTCAACATTCAATTCAAGTGCAACCATACCACCTGCAAGTTGTGGATACATCAAACCAACTATATTAACTATCTACTCAACGAACATGGCATGACCGGCTGTAACCCAGTAACCCTCCCCATGGACTCACACTTTCCATTTGGATGTGACACTGACACACACCCTCACATTGAGAACCTTCTCTCCGAGTATCGCAAACTCATCAGTGAATTGCTCTACCTCATGATGTACATGTGTCCCGATGTCACCATTGCAGTCATGAAGCTGGTGCAACACAACAGTTGTCCAGAGCCCCACCACTACACTGTGGCCAAACACGTCCTTTGTTTCCTGTCTGGTACTGTCAGCCTACATGTTCATTATGGGGGTGCTACAGCACTTCCTGAACTTCACAGATTCAGCGACTCCAATTGGGCCAATACCCCCAAAGATCGTATCTCCATATCGGGGTATGTCTGGTTCTTCAACAGAGGACCTGTGTTCCACTCATCGAAGAAGCAGCTAACCCATGCACTATCCTCAACTGAGGCTGAGTACATGGCGCTCATGGCTGCAATTCAAGATGGCCTTTGGCTTGCATCTTTCTTTGAATGTCTGTGCATCCCACTCTCCCTTCCTCTTCGCCTCTTCACAGACAACGCTGGAGCCATTGCTCTCTCCAAAGAGGCCACTAATCATAATCGCACCAAGCATATCAGCCTTTGTTTCCATTTTATCCGTGCACACATTGAGGAAGGCATGTTCAAGCCAGAGTGGTTGTCGACTCACAAAAATGTCACTGACATTTTCACCAAGTGTCTTCCCCGACCTCTCTTCCTTTGTCATCAAGCGGGTCTCTCCCTTGGGTCACCATGATTGCAACAATGTGTTGTTGTGGGGGTGTGTTGAAGTTCTCCTTTGTCATTGTCATCATTTACCATAGCACTTTCCTTTTTGACTCATATCACATGTATCAGTACATATAGTCACTCCATTTCTCTCATTATACCTCAGTTGTTCCTGTCACTTCCCTGTGTACATACTATTACTCATTTTGCAGGCCACACAACACTAGTTCTCAGAAGTTAGAGGGACCAATATTACACCCGTCTGTTTCAGAGCTACTTGGGAACCCAGAACTGAGGATTCACGGTGCACGATCTTCATGTGTTTTTCTCTGATATGTAGCCTCCTTGTATTGATCTAAATGCCAGGGCTTTTTCAAACTAACTTGAAGGAGCTGCACGTTTCTAAAGAACCACGACCTCTCTTTCATCAATGACTCTAAGAACGGGCTCGTCAACATCCCTCCTCTGTCTCTGCCGCTCAATGCACACATGGACATTATGGTTATCGACGCTGAAAAGTCTTCCGTCTTCAAGTCGAGTCTCTACTCAAGTCCGTACTCCTTTTTTATATATTTCCAGTGTTCTGACGACAGGATGTCTTGTCATTTTCAAAGATGGTGATGACGCGCACCAGGACCAGTTTGTCCTCCAGTTGTTCACACTCGTGGATCAGTTTCTCAGGAGGGAGTATTTGTATCTGAAGTTCATTCGCTGGCGACTGGGCCGTTGCAGGGTATGGTACACTCTATCCCCAGCAAGACTATTGCAACAACTATCGGTGAGAATGGGACGCTCTTGAACTATTAGAGAGCTGATAATCCGGAACAGGGTAGTGTCTACTGTTTTATCATATTTACGATCCTTCGCAAAAGCGCTAAGTCAACTCGGTAGCGTTCATGGTGCACACGAACAACATCAAGCGCTCCACGTGCATGAGCAGATCTAGGAGAAGTTCTAGTTGGACTTGACGGAGGAGGCGATCAAGCATTTTCCTGGTCATATGGAGGTATTGGATTTCAGAATTGTTGCTATACTTGTCAGTTATTTGTGTGGTTTCGAATATCGATTCATGTAAGCTCATGTCACCGAGTTATTGAATTCTGTCTGAGTCTTACATAATTTGTTCGTGCTCTGAAGTGCGAGTGCTTATCACGTGCCCCCCCTGATATATCTGGCATTTCCCTTTACGAGCATGCATGCTGCGGATCAGCCGGTACGCAAATCAAGCTCCCGAACACTGACTGAACTTCCAATCCAACCGTCCTAAGTGGTACTACTAGCAATAAACGACGACAACATGATGACAGGCTTCACTCTTCTACTACATCTTGAGTAAATTGCTCCCAGAATGTCTGATTCTGCCCGTCCCACACAAGATTCAACTTTGCTATCAACTCTTCCAAGTCAAATTCGCTACCCAAGGCTGGCTCGGGTGCCCACTGCCAGATGGCGGCTGACCCTAAGCGCGCTGGTGTTGTCTCTGGATCTTGCCACATGGTCCGATATGGAGAAGATGGAGGCGGTGGGGGCAGTATGGGCCATGAGGGTGATGGGGACAGTATGGGCGATGGGGGTGACTCGTATGGGAGCAGTATGGGCGATGGGGGCAGTATGGGCGATGGGGACGGTATGGGTGATAATGGCGATGGAAGTGATTGGGGTGATGGTGACAATGGCGGAGCGAGTGGTGGTTGAAAGGGCAGCAGGGTGAGAGGCGCTTGCCAAGGCGCCTGGAAGGAAGACAATTGGACGTAAGGCTGAGGAAGAGGAAAAGAGACTTGACCTGTCGTGGGGACCGTGGGGGGGACGTAGTGGTGGAACGTGCTGACAAGGCCTTCTAATGTGTGACTCCCGTTCTCTGGGGCAGCACTAATAGTAGAGGCCATGGTAGTCATGGCGCTGGTAACATATTTTTGCCTTTGTTGCCGGGAAGCCTTAGCCGCTTCTGCGCGTTCGATATCCACCTTCCAGTGAACGAAGGGGTCACCCTGCGTGCGTACTGTTGAAGTCGTCAGCGTCTGGACT
The DNA here is from genome assembly GCF_016647745.1 of Suillus plorans. Taxonomy (NCBI): domain Eukaryota; kingdom Fungi; phylum Basidiomycota; class Agaricomycetes; order Boletales; family Suillaceae; genus Suillus; species Suillus plorans. The sequence goes on from NW_024537488.1 coordinate 154,367, forward strand.
GCCCATCACAATGAGGAAGAACTTACCTGGGGGCATGAATACTATTGATGCAAGCGCTGTGCAAACGGCTACAGGACGGTCCAGCCGCTTTGCAGGGGGAACTGTGACAATGAGTTTGAGGGTTGGCAGAACTTCAATCTAAAAGGGCATTTAAACTCACCTCAAGGTGCCTATTACATATTATCAAGATATTAGAGCAGCATGGTCGAATTAAATGGGGTACAAATCTGAAGCTTCACAGGGCCTCCAGACTCGAGGACGCTTACCCATGTACCGAACCTTCGGCTGGAGCCTGAAACGGCATATTAGTGCTGCTCGCTGCTGCACGGGGTATTGATTCTTGCAGGGTTCAGAACTAAAACCGTACAGATTAGTAACAGCACCATAGCTTTCGAGTTGACTCACAGGGGTTGATGCTACGCTCATGCCCGCACAAGCAGAAGCTGTCCCGGACCCGATGTTGTATGTCACTTGAAGTTCGTGTACTACTAGTAGTGATAGACTGATAGTAGTCTTCGAGATGCTTGAATTAAAACCTGCGAACAGCTACAGTCTGAGAGTCGTGTCGATATAGACCCGAACATTAAGACATCGAGGATGCGGCACAGTGCCTGATGTAGTCGCGCACGAGTAGTAATTAATAATTCCTGGTGGTTGGTTTTTTTGCTGACTTCAACCATCGGTATCATGATGATCCCAGGGGCCCGGCTCAAGGACTTGATCAAATCTCCCACACCACTGATACCGATTTTTTAATCGCCGCACAATCACGATGATGATGAATCATTATGTAGGTACAGGGTGCTTCAGTGAAAGGTCGCGAGAGCCAGAGAGCGCCAGCGACTTGGAGGTCCGTTCTTCACCTCTCTCAGGCTGGGGCTCGAACCTGGGCGTACTACTAGATACGAAAACTAGCATTGATCGAGTAGAAATCAACTGAAACATGCATACTGCCACGTAGTACTACAACCTATGATGATACTGTAAAACCAGTAAAAATGACAGTGAGGACAATACAAAAGACTACGAGAACATCATGAGGTCACTACTGTGACAATGCGGCGAACTTGAATTACGGACTCAATTCAATCTCCGTGAGAAATCAGCGCCTCTCCATGTCACATAGCGACGACCCACACCACACCATTTCCATCTCAAAGTCGAGTCAGTCCTTGAAGACGGCCACTGTCGAGCTTTAAGCTCAAAAGCCAAGGATGGACCCGTAAACCAACATCATGCCGAAGGAGATTTCAAGATGTGTGACCATTTCCCCGATCTACCGTGACCGTCTCACTCACCTTAGCACGCTATCGAAACTCCAGCGTCTCCTTCTTCATCCTTCAAACACCCGATACCAGAAGACCCCCAAGGTGAAATGCCCAAACCTCCCACAGCGTCCTTCCTCCTGCCCCTCCACGCGCCGGGAAACTCAAAGAACACCTACTAGACAAAAAATATAAAAAAAGAGGTACAACTTCATCCACTCATTCCTATCATATCATATCTAACACAGCACATCTATCCTAAATCAAACCCAGCCGTTCGCGCTCAGCATCCGAACAAGTACAAATCTCCAGAACTGTCGAACGCTGCACGAACTGGAAGTCACGACTATAGATATGACGCAGACATGCGAAGAGTCACTGGAAGAAAACTGCGAGTGCGAATGGATCTTTTTCGATTTTGAGGCAGAGTTCTGGTTCTATAGCTCGAGCTTCAAGTACCTCTCCCTCACTAGCTGTGTAATGTGACTGGAAGGCTACTGCTGGCTGCCGGCCCTGGTGCTAATAATAAATGTCTGATGTATCTTGTTGGAGATATTAAACCTTTGCTTCTACATGGTGGTGAGCTGCGCTGATCGTGGATTTATTTATTTTGAAAATGTAGCAGGAGATAAGGCGACAGGAGGATCCGGATGTCGAATGTGGTTAAGGCCAGGCTGTCAGGGATATACACCATGACTTGCAGAGATGAATGATTGGCGCCGTTCACGCCGGGATGTGGCTGAAGGTATTACACGATGTTGGTAAGATGAAAGTCCCCGCTGAGAAGCAGTTATTGTGTGGGTGGCGGCATGGTGTAGCATGAGGTGATCTATGCCACGATTTCACTATCTGAAAGGCTCAGATCTCAGATAACATGTAATAGTACTTATACAATGTGGAGTCAATACTGATAATTATGAATCTAACTTGCGGTACTCTCTAGCGAATTTAGTAGTGTCATAGAAGCAAAATAGAAGGGTAGCGAACATGTGGTACACACCAGGCGCTATACATAATCGAGTGTATGGCCAGGGGTATTATACTCTATATACTCACCAAGGGTACATTGGAAAGGGGTCGAGGAGGGAGAGATGAGATATCGACGACTAGCTAGGCTACTGCAAGTAAGTACTACAGCAGCTGATGATGATGGCATTTGTTGTTCCCACTACCCGATTTATCATTATCATTTGTAATCTCAAGACTCAAGTTATCTCGGAGCTTCACGTTTGATCTTACATTTCACACAAAGGCATTGCTCAGCGCTCAGCACCCAACGACACTTGACATCCAACAGCCATGTCTACAATAGTACTCAAGTGGCCACTGTTCCTTCTACACCACTTTTGTACCCAAAACATACCAGTGCTATGAGGCCAGATCGATATCTACAAGTCCATTGACAACACCAGCGCTCACAGAGTCAGATCAGAAGCCCAAGCACCAGAAATTACATGCCTCAAGTCGACCTCGACCAAACAGAGCCGAAAAAGCAGCATCCGCTAAAACACCCCTGCGTGCAGAAGCGGTAGGGCAGACCAAGCCAGTAGAGAGCGTCCCTACCATAGCAGACAGATGTTTTGTGTGGCGATGTTCCCAAGAAGTCTCTGCGTTCCGAAGTTCTTACCCCAAGTAAGTTTCGAGAATTTAAGCATTTATCGGATAGAATTCTTACTGGGTTGAAGATGTGAAGAGGATATTGGACTATATGGCTGACCTGACTGCTGATGAAGGCCACAAGGTAACTTGGAAGTCGTCTGAGTCACTGAATACAGCCGCTGATGATGCTTACTAACAGGAATTCCATGGCGTGAGACCAGCAGAATTTAGGTTAATACACGAGGCAGGAGAAGCGGGCCGAATTTTGACGAAGGCCGAGGTAAGGGTTAACAAATCTGTCTATTTCGAGGATTGCTAAAGTAGTACAGGCTTGCTTACGACTACGACAAGCACATCTTGTCCGTCACATGCCTAGCTTTCTGCACGAAGCTTCTTTCGATTATCTCAAATGTCACCTCACACTGGCAATAGCTCAACTTCCGTATGATCCCGAGTTAGTTGAAATGACGATAAGCATGAACTATCCATTGAAGATTGGGGGTGGTAAGATCGTGAACCCAGATATGACCATCACCATCTCTGCGGTTGATGATACACCATCGGTGGTCCTGGTTCCCGCTATCGGGGAGTGCGCATTCTCGCAGAATAGGGATAGTCTTCAAAAGGATGGAAGATGAAATTGAAGCGCATCCGGACGCAGTTTTAGCCATCATAGTTCTCGTGCACGAAGGCATACATTACGCCTGTCCCAATCCCGATTCAATCGCATCGAAGGAGTTACGCAACGGGGAAGATGACCCTCAATCTCTCTCTCTCGACGAATTCATTAGCCAACGCACAATGCCACGATCTTTCGACACACCTATCAGGGTCGGTGAGCATGACTGGTGCCACATCCAGTCCGTTGAATACTTCGTATGGGTGAAGGGTGATCACCAAGATCGGATCGATGTTCGTAATCATGATCCTCAGTTCATGGCTCACGGGGTAAGTCACATCGATGGTTGTGTCGTGAATCTATATAACAATTTTGCAGACTTTGGCCCCCAACTTGAACATGGACGCTGTAACGGCCATGCTCGAGAGAGGTGTGCGCAAGATCAGAGATTGTCTAGTCTCCTTCTCACGGGAGCTGAGCGATGAAGTTGATTGCTCCGAGTTAGAAAATGCTGAAGTCAGGCAGCCCATTGTATGGCGCCTTGGTGCCAAGAACGTGATGAAAGCAGCTGATCTCACCGCACATCAGCGCTATGATCTCTGGCATGATGAAGTCTTCAAAGGCGTCAAACGCTCGCACGACGAATCCTACGAGCCTACTGAGTCGGAGTGCAGCTCCTCGGACTCGGAAGTATCGGCTACTATCTCTTCTCAAGACAGCCTCGCTCAAGACCTTGCGGGGTTTAAGTGTACATGCAAACACCGCAGCAAGCGTGTGAAGGCTTAGCGTTGCTTCGGGTTGATCGTTGAGGAAGCCGTTCTGTTGAAGGAAATTTTTGCTCACATGCTTACATCGTCCATTGCAAGCTACTACCTGTCAAATACGCTACGATACAATCTCTTTCCATTTCGTACGGGTCCGGATATTAGCTCATCACACCTCATTACTGTACTTGTAACCGCGTTCATGATTTCACGAAGACTTTGTTTTACTGATCTGGGGTTGACGCGTCGACGCGTTGACGCGCGTCACGCCAATCACGTGCAACCTATGCGGCTATGCCTGAAATGGTTCGCACATGCAAACAACACCTAACGGGAGCAGTGTGCAGTTTTCATCTAAGTCATGCACCACATGAGTCGTCATCCCGCGGTCCCGGCTTATTGAACAATGTCTTAACTTCTTATCATTCTGCCATCATACCTAGCGCCTGACTCCATCCTGCTTTTAAACTGTCACCTGAACTCATTG